>NW_028004476.1:0-200 GCF_054177405.1 Leptonychotes weddellii | reverse complement strand
TTTTTTTAAAGATTTTATTTATTTATTTGAGACAGAGAGAATGAGAGAGACAGAGAG
This sequence comes from Leptonychotes weddellii, assembly GCF_054177405.1. NCBI lineage: Eukaryota > Metazoa > Chordata > Mammalia > Carnivora > Phocidae > Leptonychotes > Leptonychotes weddellii. The sequence continues at coordinate 143 of NW_028004476.1, read as the reverse complement.
CACATGAGAGGGGGGAGGGTCAGAGGGAGAAGCAGGCTCCCTGCCGAGCAGGGAGCCCGATGCAGGACTCGATCCAGGGACTCCAGGATCATGACCTGAGCCGAAGGCAGTCGCTTAACCAACTGAGCCACCCAGGCGCCCCA
>NW_028004475.1:0-200 GCF_054177405.1 Leptonychotes weddellii | reverse complement strand
TTTTTTTTTTTTTTTTTTTAAGATTTTATTTATTTGCGAGAGAGAGAATGAGAGACAGAGAGCATGAGAGGGAGGAGGGTCAGAGGGAGAAGCAGACTCCCTGCCGAGCAGGGAGCCCGATGCGGGACTCGATCCCAGGACTCCAGGATCATGACCTGAGCCGAAGGCAGTCGCTTAACCAACTGAGCCACCCAGGCGCC
>NW_028004474.1:0-200 GCF_054177405.1 Leptonychotes weddellii | reverse complement strand
TCTAGTCTAAAAATACCTGAGAGGCAGGCACACAACACCTTTGTATCCCCTGCAGATGGGTATTGAACATTGTACGAGTTCAGTAAGTAGTTGTTGACTAAAGCTTACAGTTGTAAGTGGCTCATTTGGATTTTTGTTGAGGCATTGGGGCCCCTGCTCCTGTTAAGTACTCCGAGATAAGTATGTATTTTTTTTTTTTT
>NW_028004473.1:0-200 GCF_054177405.1 Leptonychotes weddellii | reverse complement strand
TTTTTTTTAAAGATTTTATTTATTTATTTGACAGAGACAGAGACAGCGAGAGCAGGAACACAAGCAGGGGGAGTGGGAGAGGGAGAAGCAGGCTTCCTGCTGAGCCGGGAGCCCGATGTGGGACTCGATCCCAGGACCCTGGGATCATGACCTGAGCCGAAGGCAGTCGCTTAACCAACTGAGCCACCCAGGCGCCCCCC
>NW_028004472.1:0-200 GCF_054177405.1 Leptonychotes weddellii | reverse complement strand
CCTGGGTGGCTCAGTTGGTTAAGCGACTGCCTTCAGCTCAGGTCATGATCCCAGGGTCCTGGGATCGAGTCCCGCATCGGGCTCCCTGCTCTGCGGGGAGCCTGCTTCTCCCTCTCCCACTCCCCCTGCTTGTGTTCCCTCTCTCGCTGTGTCTCTCTCTGTCAAATAAATAAATAAAATCTTTAAAAAAAAAAAAAAGT
>NW_028004471.1:0-200 GCF_054177405.1 Leptonychotes weddellii | reverse complement strand
TTTTTTTTTTAAAGATTTTATTTATTTATTTGACAGAGAAAGACACAGCGAGAGAGGGAACACAAGCAGGGGGAGTGGGAGAGGGAGAAGCAGACTCCCCGCCGAGCAGGGAGCCCGATGCGGGACTCGATCCAGGGACTCCAGGATCATGACCTGAGCCGAAGGCAGTCGCTCAACCAACTGAGCCACCCAGGCGCCCC
>NW_028004470.1:0-200 GCF_054177405.1 Leptonychotes weddellii | reverse complement strand
TTTTAAGATTTTTTTAATTTATTTATTTGAGACAGAGAGAATGAGAGAGAGAGAGCACATGAGAGGGGGGAGGGTCAGAGGCAGAAGCAGGCTCCCTGCCGAGCAGGGAGCCCGATGCGGGACTCGATCCAGGGACTCCAGGATCATGACCTGAGCCGAAGGCAGTCGCTTAACCAACTGAGCCACCCAGGCGCCCTAAG
>NW_028004469.1:0-200 GCF_054177405.1 Leptonychotes weddellii | reverse complement strand
GTGTGTCTCTCCCCAACTCCCAGGTTCTGTTTCACTGGAGAACACTGACAGATGCCATATGTCTCATTCATTATTCAATTTCTTTTTTTTTTTTTTTTAAAGATTTTATTTATTTATTTAAGACAGAGAATGAGAGACAGAGAGCATGAGAGGGAGGAGGGTCAGAGGGAGAAGCAGACTCCCTGCCGAGCAGAGAGCCC
>NW_028004468.1:0-200 GCF_054177405.1 Leptonychotes weddellii | reverse complement strand
CGATGGGTTGGCCTGGTGGTGGGTATTGAGGAGGGCACGTTCTGCATGGAGCACTGGGTGTTATGCACAAATAATGAATCATGGAACACTTCATCTCGAACTAATGATGTAATGTATCGGGATTAACATAAGAATAAAAAAAAAAAGAAGAGCCTCAGGGGCTCTTCTGTTCAAAATGTTGTGTACAATTAAATTGGAGT
>NW_028004467.1:0-200 GCF_054177405.1 Leptonychotes weddellii | reverse complement strand
TTTATTCTTATGTTAATCCCCATACATTACATCATTAGTTTTAGATGTAGTGTTCCATGATTCATTGTTTGTGCATAACACCCAGTGCTCCATGCAGAATGTGCCCTCCTCAATACCCACCACCAGGCTAACCCATCCTCCCACCCCCCTCCCCTCTAGAACCCTCAGTTTGTTTTTCAGAGTCCATCGTCTCTCATGGT
>NW_028004466.1:0-986 GCF_054177405.1 Leptonychotes weddellii | reverse complement strand
TTTTTTTTTTAAAGATTTTATTTATTTATTTGACACAGAGAGAGAGATAGAGAGCAAGCACAAGCAGGGGGAATGGCAGGTAGGGGAGAAGCAGGGTCCCTGCTGAGCAGGGAGCCTGATGCGGGGCTCGGTCCCAGGATCCTGGGATCATGACCTGAGCCGAAGGCAGACGCTTAACCGACTGAGCCACCCAGGCGCCCCAGTTGGTTTCTTTTGTAATCCTATGCATTTTCTTTCTTTTTTTTTTTTTTAAGATTTATTTTGGAGAGAGACAGAGCAGCGGGGAGGGCAGAGGGAAGGGGAGAGAGGGTCTCAAGCAGACTCTAAGCTAAGCACGGACCCCAACGTGGAGCTCAATCCCATAACCCTGAAATTATGACCTGAGCTGAAACCAAGAGTCAGTCGCTTAACTGACTGAGCCACCCAGGCACCCACTACACATTTTCTTTCTATACTTTTAAACATTATTTCAGGGTCGCCTGTCTGGCTCAGTCTGTAGAACATGTGACTCTTGGGGTCATGAGTTCAAGCCTTTCTTAAAAAAAAAAAAAAAAGCCACATTATTTCAGAAGGTATTGTCCAAGTGTAATTTTCAAAAAAAAAAAACAGTTAAACACCTGATTCAAACAAATATGTAGTAAGCATATTCCAAAGATCTATGTTAAAGGGAGAACCAGAAGAATGACAGACTTGTTCGAGGGAGAATATGAGAGACTAATGTATATACAGTCAGTGAAAGACAGAGTTCCAGAAGGAGATGAGGAAATTTTAGGGACAGAAACAGTCAACGACCTTCAGGGCAATAACTTTTGGGATAGTCTTTCTACTTGAAACATAGTGGTTTCAACGTATTGATTTAAAACAACTTGACATCTAACTTTACAGAGTGGGGACACTTCATCAATAATAAATAGTCATGGGGCGCCTGGGTGGCTCAGTTGGTTAAGCGACTGCCTTCGGCTCAGGTCATGATCCTGGAGTCCCGG
>NW_028004465.1:0-200 GCF_054177405.1 Leptonychotes weddellii | reverse complement strand
TTTTTTTTTTTTTTTAAAGATTTTATTTATTCATTTGAGACACAGAGATACAGAGAGAGAGAGAGAGCATGAGCAGTGGGAGAGGCAGAGGGAGAGGAAGAAGCAGACTCCTTGCTGAGTCAGGAGCCCGATGTGGGACTCGATCCCAGGACCCTGGGATCATGACCTGAGCCGAAGGCAGACGCTTAACCATCTGAGCC
>NW_028004464.1:0-200 GCF_054177405.1 Leptonychotes weddellii | reverse complement strand
GGGTACGTGCACCCCGATGTTTATAGCAGCAATGTCCACAATAGCCAAACTGTGGAAAGAGCCAAGATGTCCATCGACAGATGACTGGATAAAGAAGATGTGGTATATATATACAATGGAATATTATGCAGCCATCAAAAGGAATGAGATCTTGCCATTTGCAACGACGTGGATGGAACTGGAGGGTATTATGTTGAGTG
>NW_028004463.1:0-200 GCF_054177405.1 Leptonychotes weddellii | reverse complement strand
ATTTATTTTTTTTATTCTTATGTTAATCCCCATACATTACATCATTAGTTCTAGATGAAGTGTTCCATGATTCATTGTTCGTGCACAACACCCAGTGCTCCATGCAGAACGTGCCCTCCTCAATACCCACCACCAGGCCAACCCATCCTCCCACCCCCCTCCCCTCTAGAACCCTCAGTTTGTTTTTCAGAGTCCATCGT
>NW_028004462.1:0-200 GCF_054177405.1 Leptonychotes weddellii | reverse complement strand
GAGACGATGGACTCTGAAAAACAAACTGAGGGTTCTAGAGGGGAGGGGGGTGGGAGGATGGGTTAGCCTGGTGGTGGGTATTGAGGAGGGCACATTCTGCATGGAGCACTGGGTGTTATGCACAAACAATGAATCATGGAACACTACATCTAAAACTAATGATGTAATGTATGGGGATTAACATAAGAATAAAAAAAATT
>NW_028004461.1:0-200 GCF_054177405.1 Leptonychotes weddellii | reverse complement strand
GACGATGGACTCTGAAAAACAAACAGGGTTCTAGAGGGGAGGGGGGTGGGGGGATGGGTTAGCCTGGTGGTGGGTATTGAGGAGGGCACGTTCTGCATGGAGCACTGGGTGTTATGCACAAACAATGAATCATGGAACACTTCATCTAAAACTAATGATGTAATGTATGGGGATTAACATAAGAATAAAAAAAAAAAAAG
>NW_028004460.1:0-200 GCF_054177405.1 Leptonychotes weddellii | reverse complement strand
TTTTTTTTTTTTTAACATATAATGTATAATTTGTTTCAGAGGTACAGGTCTGTGATTCAACCATCTTCCACAATTCACAGCGCTCACCATAGCACACACCCTCCCCAATGTTTATCACCCAGCCACCCCGTCCCTCCCACCCCCGACCACTCCAGATAAAGAAGATGTGATATATATACACAATGGAATATTATGCAGCC
>NW_028004459.1:0-200 GCF_054177405.1 Leptonychotes weddellii | reverse complement strand
TTTTTTTTTTTTTAAAGATTTTATTTATTTATTTGAGACAGAGAGAATGAGAGAGAGAGAGCACATGAGAGGGGGGAGGGTCAGAGGGAGAAGCAGGCTCCCTGCCGAGCAGGGAGCCCGATGCGGGACTCGATCCAGGGACTCCAGGATCATGACCTGAGCCGAAGGCAGTCGCTTAACCAACTGAGCCACCCAGGCGC
>NW_028004458.1:0-200 GCF_054177405.1 Leptonychotes weddellii | reverse complement strand
TTTTTTTTTTTTTAAAGATTTTATTTATTTATTTGAGACAGAGAGAATGAGAGAGAGAGAGCACATGAGAGGGGGGAGGGTCAGAGGGAGAAGCAGGCTCCCCGCCGAGCAGGGAGCCCGATGCGGGACTCGATCCAGGGACTCCAGGATCATGACCTGAGCCGAAAGCAGTCGCTTAACCAACTGAGCCACCCAGGCGC
>NW_028004457.1:0-200 GCF_054177405.1 Leptonychotes weddellii | reverse complement strand
TTTTTTTTTTTAAAGATTTTTATTTATTTATTTTGAGACAGAGAGAATGAGAGACAGAGAGCATGAGAGGGAGGAGGGTCAGAGGGAGATGCAGACTCCCTGCCGAGCAGGGAGCCCGATGCGGGACTCGATCCCGGGACTCCAGGATCATGACCTGAGCCGAAGGCAGTCGCTTAACCAACTGAGCCACCCAGGCGCCC
>NW_028004456.1:0-200 GCF_054177405.1 Leptonychotes weddellii | reverse complement strand
TTTTTTTTTTTTTTTTTTAAAGATTTTATTTATTTATTTGAGACAGAGAGAATGAGAGACAGAGAGCATGAGAGGGAGGAGGGTCAGAGGGAGAAGCAGACTCCCTGCCGAGCAGGGAGCCCGATGCGGGACTCGATCCCAGGACTCCAGGATCATGACCTGAGCCGAAGGCAGTCGCTTAACCAACTGAGCCACCCAGG
>NW_028004455.1:0-986 GCF_054177405.1 Leptonychotes weddellii | reverse complement strand
GCAGGGAATGATCCCAATCTTTTGGTACCGGTTGAGACCTGATTTATGACCTAGGATGTGATCCATTCTGGAGAATGTTCCATGGGCACTAGAGAAGAATGTGTATTCTGTTGCTTTGGGATGGAATGTTCTGAATATGTCTGTGAAGTCCATCTGGTCCAGTGTGTCATTTAAAGTCTTTATTTCCTTGTTGATCTTTTGCTTAGATGATCTGTCCATTTCAGTGAGGGGGGTGTTGAAGTCCCCCACTATTATTGTATTGTTGTCGATGTGTTTCTTTGCTTTTGTTATCAATTGGCTTATATAAGTGGCTGCTCCCATGTTAGGGGCATAGATATTTACAATTGTTAGATCTTCTTGTTGGATAGATCCTTTAAGTAGGATATAGTGTCCTTCTTCATCTCTTATTACAGTCTTTGTTTAAAACCTAATTTGTCTGATATAAGGATTGCCACCCCAGCTCTCTCTTGGTGTCCATTAGCATGGTAAATGGTTTTCCACCCCCTCACTTTCAATCTAGGGGTGTCTTTTGGTCTAAAATGAGTCTCTTGCAGACAGCATATTGATGGGTCTTGTTTTTTAATCCAATCTAATAGCTTGTGTCTTTTGATTGGGGCATTTAGCCCATTTACATTCAGGGTAACTATTGAAAGATAGGAATTTAGTGCCATTGTATTGCCTGTAAGGTGACTGTTACTGTATATTGTCTGTGTTCCCTTCTATATTGCTCTGAGGCTCTCTCTTTGCTTAGAGGACCCCTTTCAAGATTTCTTGTAGGGCTGGTTTCGTGTTTGCAAATTCCTTTAGTTTTTGTTTGTCCTGGAAGCTTTTTATCTCTCCTTCTATTTTCAATGACAGCCTAACTGGATATAGTATTCTTGGCTGCATATTTTTCTCATTTAGTGCTCTGAATATATCCTGCCAGTCCTTTCTGGCCTGCCAGGTCTCTGTGGATAGGTCTGTTGCCAATCTAATGTTTCTACCAT
>NW_028004454.1:0-200 GCF_054177405.1 Leptonychotes weddellii | reverse complement strand
TTTTTTTTTTTTTTTTTTAAAGATTTTATTTATTTATTTGAGACAGAGAGAATGAGAGACAGAGAGCATGAGAGGGAGGAGGGTCAGAGGGAGAAGCAGACTCCCTGCTGAGCAGGGAGCCCGATGCGGGACTCGATCCCGGGACTCCAGGATCATGACCTGAGCCGAAGGCAGTCGCTTAACCAACTGAGCCACCCAGG
>NW_028004453.1:0-200 GCF_054177405.1 Leptonychotes weddellii | reverse complement strand
TTTTTTTTTAAAGATTTTATTTATTTATTTGAGAGAGAGAGAATGAGAGACAGAGAGCATGAGAGGGAGGAGGGTCAGAGGGAGAAGCAGACTCCCTGCCGAGCAGGGAGCCCGATGCGGGACTCGATCCCAGGACTCCAGGATCATGACCTGAGCCGAAGGCAGTCGCTTAACCAACTGAGCCACCCAGGCGCCCCAAT
>NW_028004452.1:0-200 GCF_054177405.1 Leptonychotes weddellii | reverse complement strand
TTTTTTTTTTTTTTAAAGATTTTATTTATTTATTTGAGAGAGAGAATGAGATAGAGAGAGAGAGCATGAGACGGGGGAGGGTCAGAGGGAGAAGCAGACTCCCTGCTGAGCAGGGAGCCCGATGCGGGACTCGATCCCGGGACTCCAGGATCGTGACCTGAGCCGAAGGCAGTCGCTTAACCAACTGAGCCACCCAGGCG
>NW_028004451.1:0-200 GCF_054177405.1 Leptonychotes weddellii | reverse complement strand
TTTTTTTTTTTTTTTTTAAAGATTTTATTTATTTATTTGACAGAGAGAGACACAGTGAGAGAGGGAACACAAGCAGGGGGAGTAGAAGAGGGAGAAGCAGGTTTCCTGCAGAGCAGGGAGCCTGATGCGGGGCTCGATCCCAGGACCCTGGGATCATGACCTGAGCCGAAGGCAGACGCTTAACGACTGAGCCACCCAGG
>NW_028004450.1:0-200 GCF_054177405.1 Leptonychotes weddellii | reverse complement strand
GCAAAGATTTGAAAATTTGGAGTCAGGGTAGGGAGAGAAGAACTGAAAATATTCTCTGAAATCATGCAATTCGAATTACTGATGTCTACAAACAGCATTTCACACCTGTATAAAAGGCATTTCATACTCTGAAATGTTTTCATGTTCACCATCTCATTGATTTTTAAGCCAACCTAGTAATGAAGATAATAAGCTTTTTT
>NW_028004449.1:0-200 GCF_054177405.1 Leptonychotes weddellii | reverse complement strand
TTTTTTTTTTTAAAGGTTTTATTTATTTATTTGACAGAGAGAGACACAGCGAGAGAGGGAACACAAGCAGGGGGAGTGGGAGAGGGAGAAGCAGGCTTCCCGCCGAGCAGGGAGCCCGATGCGGGGCTCGATCCCAGGACCCTGGGATCATGACCTGAGCCGAAGGCAGACGCTTAACGACTGAGCCACCCAGGCGCCCC
>NW_028004448.1:0-200 GCF_054177405.1 Leptonychotes weddellii | reverse complement strand
TGGGGCAAGCTGCCCGTCTCTGCTGAGCTCCGTCTCCTCTCTGTCCGATGGGAATGACGTCTTCCGTCCCGCGTTCCCCACGACGGTGCTGCCAGGAGAACGAGTCAAGGAGGACGCCGATGGGAATGCATTTCATAACCTGAAAGGACAGGCTGATGCCAAGGACCGTCCATGCTGCCCTGCTTCTGACATTGTCCTGT
>NW_028004447.1:0-200 GCF_054177405.1 Leptonychotes weddellii | reverse complement strand
GCAGGACAATGTCAGAAGCAGGGCAGCATGGACGGTCCTTGGCATCAGCCTGTCCTTTCAGGTTATGAAATGCATTCCCATCGGCGTCCTCCTTGACTCGTTCTCCTGGCAGCACCGTCGTGGGGAACGCGGGACGGAAGACGTCATTCCCATCGGACAGAGAGGAGACGGAGCTCAGCAGAGACGGGCAGCTTGCCCCG
>NW_028004446.1:0-200 GCF_054177405.1 Leptonychotes weddellii | reverse complement strand
GAGAGATGATGGACTCTGAAAAACAAACAGGGTTCTAGAGGGGAGGGGGGTGGGAGGATGGGTTAGCCTGGTGGTGGGTATTGAGGAGGGCACATTCTGCATGGAGCACTGGGTGTTATGCACAAACAATGAATCATGGAACACTTCATCTAAAACTAATGATGTAATGTATGGGGATTAACATAAGAATAAAAAAAAAT
>NW_028004445.1:0-200 GCF_054177405.1 Leptonychotes weddellii | reverse complement strand
TTTTTTTTTTTTTTTTAAAGATTTTATTTATTTATTTGAGAGAGAGAATGAGAGAGAGCACATGAGAGGGGGGAGGGTCAGAGGGAGAAGCAGACTCCCTGCCGAGCAGGGAGCCCGATGCGGGACTCGATCCAGGGACTCCAGGATCATGACCTGAGCCGAAGGCAGTCGCTTAACCAACTGAGCCACCCAGGCGCCCC
>NW_028004444.1:0-986 GCF_054177405.1 Leptonychotes weddellii | reverse complement strand
CATGCATTAGAAGAGAAATAATTAAGATTAGAGCAGAGATCAATGAATTAGAAACCAGAAACACAGTAGATCAGATCAACGAAACTAGAAGCTGGTTCTTTGAAAGAATTAATAAGATCAATAAACCACTGGCCAGACTTATCCAAAAGAAAAGAGAAAGGACCCAAATTAATAAAATTATGAATGAAAGGGGAGAGATAACGACTAACACAAGAAATAGAAACAATTATAAGTGAAATAAGTCAAACAGAGAAAGTCAATTATGGTTTGGTTTCAATTATTTGTGGAACATAAGGAATAGCATGGAGGACATTAGGAGAAGGAAGGGAAAAATGAAGGGGGGTAAATCAGAGGGAGAGATGAACCATGAGAGACTATGGACTCTGAGAAACAAACTGAGGGTGTTAGAGGGGAGGGGGGTGAGGGGATGGGCTATCCTGGCAATGGGTATTAAGGAGGACACGTACTGAATGGAGCACTGGATGTTATACGAAAACAATGAAGCGTGAATCACTATATCAAAAACTAATGATATATTGTATGGTGACAAACATAACATAATAAAATAAAATTTAAAAAAAAATAAATGATTGTCAACAACTATATGCCAATAAATTAAGCAAATGGAAGAAATGAATGCCTTCTTGGAAACCTATAAATTGCCAAGACTGAAACAGGAAGAAATTGACAACCTGAATAGGCCAATAACCAGTAATGAGATTGAAGCAGTGATCAAAAACCTCCCAAAAAACAAGAGTCCAGGGCCTGATGGATTTCCTGGGGAATTCTACCAAACATTCAAAGAAGAAATAATACCTATTCTACTGAAGCTGTTTCAAAAAATAGAAACAGAAGGAAAACTTCCAAACTCATTCTATGAGGCCAGCATTACCTTAATCCCCAAACCAGGCAAAGACCCATCAAAAAGAATTTCAGACCAATATCCCTGATGAATATGGATTCCAAAATTCTCAACAAAATCCTAG
>NW_028004443.1:0-200 GCF_054177405.1 Leptonychotes weddellii | reverse complement strand
TTTTTTTTTTTTTTTTAAGATTTTATTTATTTATTTGAGAGAGAGAATGAGATAGAGAGAGAGAGCATGAGACGGGGGAGGGTCAGAGGGAGAAGCAGACTCCCTGCTGAGCAGGGAGCCCGATGCGGGACTCGATCCCGGGACTCCAGGATCGTGACCTGAGCCGAAGGCAGTCGCTTAACCAACTGAGCCACCCAGGC
>NW_028004442.1:0-200 GCF_054177405.1 Leptonychotes weddellii | reverse complement strand
TTTTTTTTTTTTTAAAGATTTTATTTATTTATTGAGAGAGAGAGAATGAGAGACAGAGAGCATGAGAGGGAGGAGAGTCAGAGGGAGAAGCAGACTCCCTGCCGAGCAGGGAGCCTGATGCGGGACTCGATCCCAGGACTCCAGGATCATGACCTGAGCCAAAGGCAGTCGTTTAACCAACTGAGCCACCCAGGCGCCCC
>NW_028004441.1:0-200 GCF_054177405.1 Leptonychotes weddellii | reverse complement strand
CTTTTTTTTTTTTTTTTAAAGATTTTATTTATTTATTTGACAGAGAGAGACACAGCGAGAGAGGGAACACAAGCAGGGGGAGTGGGAGAGGGAGAAGCAGGCTCCCCGCAGAGCAGGGAGCCCGATGCAGGACTCGATCCCAGGACCCTGGGATCATGACCTGAGCTGAAGGCAGTCGCTTAACCAACTGAGCCACCCAG
>NW_028004440.1:0-200 GCF_054177405.1 Leptonychotes weddellii | reverse complement strand
TTTTTTTTTTTTTAATGTATTGTTGGATTCCATTTGCTAATATTTTATTGAGGATTTTTCTTCATCTTTGTTCATCAGAGGTATTGGCCTCTATTTCTCTCTCTCTCTCTCTTTTTTTTTTTTTATAGTGTCTTTATCTCGTTTTGGTATCAGGGTAATGCTGGCCTCATAGAATGAATTTGGAAGCTTTCCTTCCTCTT
>NW_028004439.1:0-200 GCF_054177405.1 Leptonychotes weddellii | reverse complement strand
CCGAAGGGGTACGTGCACCCCGATGTTTATAGCAGCAATGTCCACAATAGCCAAACTGTGGAAAGAGCCAAGATGTCCATCGACAGATGACTGGATAAAGAAGATGTGGTATATATATACAATGGAATATTATGCAGCCATCAAAAGGAATGAGATCTTGCCATTTGCAACGACGTGGATGGAACTGGAGGGTATTATGT
>NW_028004438.1:0-200 GCF_054177405.1 Leptonychotes weddellii | reverse complement strand
AGAACCAGATGGGACTTGCCTGGCTTTTGGGGAGGCAAGAGCTCCCCAAAATGCCACTCCATATGCCCACTGGGCTCTGAGTAAGGGTCTCTAGTTACTGAGGTGCAGAGGGTCCTGAATGAGGCGCTCCAGGTCACTGAGGGGTCCTGGTTTCTAGGAGTCATAAGCTATAGGTCCTGGTCATTGAGTGGCCTGAATGT
>NW_028004437.1:0-200 GCF_054177405.1 Leptonychotes weddellii | reverse complement strand
TTTTTTTTTTTTTTAAAGATTTTATTTATTTATTTGACAGAGAGAGACACAGTGAGAGAGGGAACACAAGCAGGGGGAGTGGGAGAGGGAGAAGCAGGCTTCCCGCGGAGCAGGGAGCCCGATGCGGGGCTCGATCCCAGGACCCTGGGATCATGACCTGAGCCGAAGGCAGACGCTTAACGACTGAGCCACCCAGGCGC
>NW_028004436.1:0-200 GCF_054177405.1 Leptonychotes weddellii | reverse complement strand
TGGGTGGCTCAGTTGGTTAAGCGACTGCCTTCGGCTCAGGTCATGATCCTGGAGTCCCGGGATCGAGTCCCGCATCGGGCTCCCTGCTCGGCAGGGAGTCTGCTTCTCCCTCTGACCCTCCTCCCTCTCATGCTCTCTGTCTCTCATTCTCTCTGTCTCAAATAAATAAATAAAATCTTTAAAAAAAAAAAAAAAAGAAG
>NW_028004435.1:0-200 GCF_054177405.1 Leptonychotes weddellii | reverse complement strand
GGGGGAAATCGGAGGGGTGGACGAACCATGAGAGAAGATGGACTCTGAAAAACAAACTGAGGGTTCTAGAGGGGAGGGGGGTGGGAGGATGGGTTGGCCTGGTGGTGGGTATTGAGGAGGGCACGTTCTGCATGGAGCACTGGGTGTTGTGCACGAACAATGAATCATGGAACACTTCATCTAGAACTAATGATGTAATG
>NW_028004434.1:0-200 GCF_054177405.1 Leptonychotes weddellii | reverse complement strand
GTAATCTAACCAGGATGCAGTCCTTGGGGTGCCTGCTCTTTTTCCACAGTTTACCCTTTCTCCCAGTGTGTACCCCTTCTGGCATGAATCAAAAGTCCTGGGGTATTTATTAGCACCCATCATCCCCAGCAGCCCCTGAACTTTACTTTTCTCTCTGTGTCATTGTGAGGCTCCTGAAAGCTTTGTTGCTCAGGTTCTCG
>NW_028004433.1:0-986 GCF_054177405.1 Leptonychotes weddellii | reverse complement strand
TTGTTCTATTCTCCTGCCTGATCACATTCTCTCCCTTTTTTTCCTTTTTCTTTTTTTAAATCCTCTTCTTTCTTTTTTCAAACAACTTATCTTATCAATTCCTTTTATAAAATCTTTTATAATTTTCGTCTTACAGTCATATTCCAACCCTTCATCGCATTAACCCTTATTTTTATACATATATAAATTTTTCTTTCTTTAAAATTTTGGGAGGCACTTTCTTCTAACAGACCAAAATACACCCCAAATCTACTGTGTGGTGCTGATCTATGCACCACCCTGATCATATTTGATCATATTCTGTTTTTTTGTTTTGTTCTGTTTTTGTTTGTTTTTAACTTTTTCTTTTTCTTTTTTCTTTTTTTCCCTTTCTTTTCCCCTGGTTTCAGGTCTTTTCTGATTTGTTTAGAGTATATTTCCTGTGGACGTTGTTACCCTGTTAGAATTTTGTTCTCTCATTCATCTATTCTCCACTGTACAAAATGACAAGGCAGAAAAAATCACCTCAACAAAAAGAACAAGAGGCAGTACCCACTGCCAGGGACCTACTCAATAAGGACATTAGTACGATGTCAGAACTAGAGTTCAGAATGATGATTTTAAAGATACTAGCTGGGCTTGAAAAAAGCATGGAAGTTATTAGAGAAACCCTTTCTGGAGAAGTACAAGAACTAAAATCTAACTAAGTTGAAATCAAAAAGGCTATTAATGAGGTGCAATCAAATATGGGGGCGCTAACTGCTAGGATAAATGAGGCAGAAGAGAGAATTAGCGATATAGATGACCAAATGATGGAAAATAAAGAAGCTGAGAAAAAGAGAGATAAACAACTACTGGATCACGAGGGCAGAATTCGAGAGATAAGTGATACCATAAGATGAAACAACATTAGAATAATTGGGATCCCAGAAGAAGAAGAAAGAGAGGGGCAGAAGGTATATTGGAGCAAATTATGGCAGAGAACTTACTAATTTGGGGAAGGAAAC
>NW_028004432.1:0-200 GCF_054177405.1 Leptonychotes weddellii | reverse complement strand
TGAGAACCTGAGCAACAAAGCTTTCAGGAGCCTCACAATGACACAGAGAGAAAAGTAAAGTTCAGGGGCTGCTGGGGATGATGGGTGCTAATAAATACCCCAGGACTTTTGATTCATGCCAGAAGGGGTACACACTGGGAGAAAGGGTAAACTGTGGAAAAAGAGCAGGCACCCCAAGGACTGCATCCTGGTTAGATTAT
>NW_028004431.1:0-200 GCF_054177405.1 Leptonychotes weddellii | reverse complement strand
TCAAAATCAGCCGCCTGATATATTCCATTTGTAGAGGTCCAGATCTTCTTACATCTCAGGCTGGTTTCGTGGGTGCCCAGAGTGGTCTTGTAGATATCCAGCTCAATTCCGGGGATCAGTTGAAATAGGGTCCCCTACTCCTCCTCCATCTTTCAAAAACCTTGTCTTGGAAACTCTTTATCTCTCCTTCTATTCTGAAT
>NW_028004430.1:0-200 GCF_054177405.1 Leptonychotes weddellii | reverse complement strand
TGGGCGCCTGGGTGGCTCAGTTGGTTAAGCGACTGCCTTCGGCTCAGGTCATGATCCTGGAGTCCCTGGATCGAGTCCCGCATCAGGCTCCCTGCTCGGCAGGGAGTCTGCTTTGCCCTCTGACCCTATCCCCTCTCATGTGTTCTCTCTCATTCTCTCTCTCTCAAATAAATAAATAAAATCTTTAAAAAAAAAAAAAG
>NW_028004429.1:0-200 GCF_054177405.1 Leptonychotes weddellii | reverse complement strand
TGGTGGGTATTGAGGAGGGCACATTCTGCATGGAGCACAGGGTGTTATGCACAAACAATGAATCATGGAACACTACATCTAAAACTAATGATGTAATGTATGGGGATTAACATAAGAATAAAAAAAAAAAGAAAGAGTTAAAAGTGAATGCCTCCAGGGGATAAGACTTGAGATTTGTGGAAGATGGAAGGACATGTTGA
>NW_028004428.1:0-200 GCF_054177405.1 Leptonychotes weddellii | reverse complement strand
TTAGATGAAGTGTTCCATGATTCATTGTTTGTGCATAACACCCAGTGCTCCATGCAGAATGTGCCCTCCTCAATACCCACCACCAGGCTAACCCATCCTCCCACCCTCCTCCCCTCTAGAACCCTGTTTGTTTTTCAGAGTCCATCGTCTCTCATGGTTCGTCTACCCCTCCGATTTCCCCCGCTTCATTCTTCCCCTCC
>NW_028004427.1:0-200 GCF_054177405.1 Leptonychotes weddellii | reverse complement strand
TTCTTTTTTTTTTTTTAAAGATTTTATTTATTTATTTGAGACAGAGAGAATGAGAGACAGAGAGCATGAGAGGGAGGAGGGTCAGAGGGAGAAGCAGACTCCCTGCCGAGCAGGGAGCCCGATGCGGGACTCGATCCCGGGACTCCAGGATCATGACCTGAGCTGAAGGCAGTCGCTTAACCAACTGAGCCACCCAGGCG
>NW_028004426.1:0-200 GCF_054177405.1 Leptonychotes weddellii | reverse complement strand
TTTTTTTTTTTTTTTAAAGATTTTATTTATTTATTTGAGAGAGAGAATGAGAGAGAGCACATGAGAGGGGGGAGGGTCAGAGGGAGAAGCAGACTCCCCGCCGAGCAGGGAGCCCGATGCGGGACTCGATCCAGGGACTCCAGGATCATGACCTGAGCCGAAGGCAGTCGCTTAACCGACTGAGCCACCCAGGCGCCCCT
>NW_028004425.1:0-200 GCF_054177405.1 Leptonychotes weddellii | reverse complement strand
TTTTTTTTTTTAAAGATTTTATTTATTTTTTAGAGAGCGAGCGAGAGAGAAACAGCATGAGAGGGGAGAGGGTCAGAGGGAGAAGCAGGCTCCCCGCCGAGCCGGGAGCCCGATGTGGGACTCGATCCCAGGACCCTGGGATCATGACCTGAGCCGAAGGCAGACGCTTAACCATCTGAGCCACCCAGGCGCCCCCATTT
>NW_028004424.1:0-200 GCF_054177405.1 Leptonychotes weddellii | reverse complement strand
TTTTTTTTTTTAAAGATTTTATTTATTTATTTGACAGAGAAAGACACAGCGAGAGAGGGAACACAAACGGGGAGTGGGAGAGGGAGAAGCAGACTCCCTGCCGAGCAGGGAGCCCGATGCGGGACTCGATCCCGGGACTCCAGGATCATGACCTGAGCCGAAGGCAGTCGCTTAACCAACTGAGCCACCCAGGCGCCCGA
>NW_028004423.1:0-200 GCF_054177405.1 Leptonychotes weddellii | reverse complement strand
TGCGATTAAGAATTCCTCATATCAATGAGATCATATGATACATGTCTTTCTCTGTTTGACTTATTTCACTCAACATAATACCCTCCAGTTCCATCCACGTCGTTGCAAATGGCAAGATCTCATTCCTTTTGATGGCTGCATAATATTCCATTGTATATATATACCACATCTTCTTTATCCAGTCATCTGTCGATGGACAT
>NW_028004422.1:0-987 GCF_054177405.1 Leptonychotes weddellii | reverse complement strand
GGTTGGGTCCCTCCTGATTTCTGGAGACCCCTACAGGCTGCCCTGAACCCAGGACAAAGGCCCCCATTTCCTAGGAAGTGGGAGTTCCCGGGAAAAGTGTCCTGACCCCTGACCCACCGGGGATGATCTGAGAGGATCTGAATAAAGAGGATTCATCCCCTCCTTGGCCCTTTTTTTGGTGAATGGTAATTTCTCTTAGCAGAAATTTCCCCAGGGGTACCTGGCTGGCTCAGTCAGTAGAGCATGCAACTGTTTTTTTGTTTGTTTTTTAAGGTTTTATTTATTTACTTGAGAGAGAGAGAGAAGGATCACGAGCAGGGGAGAGGGGCAAAGGGAGAGGGAAAAGCAGACTCCCCACTGAGCAGGAAGCTGGACGTAGGGCTCCATCCATGGACCCCAGGACCATGTCCTGAGCCGAAGTCAGACACTTAACCAACTGAGCCACCCAGGCACCCCGAGCATGCAACTCTTGATCTTGGGGTCACGAATTTGAGCCCCATGTGTGGCATAGAGCTTACTTAAAAAAATAAGTGTAAAAAAAAGAGAAAAGAAATTCACCTGAAACTCTGGGTCTCTTCTCTCCTGGGTCACATAGGGAAATGTTACCTCTGAGTTGACCAAGCCCCCATCTCTTGTCGCCCAGGATAGAGGAAGGGGTGAGTGGTGTGGACATGGTGAGACCACGCTAACTAGAACACCAGAGCTGTGGCCAAACCATGAGAGAACTCAGCAGTCCTCACACTGCTCAGGGACCAAAGCTATAGACACTCCCAGTGTTTATAAATGTGGTTTGGGTGTCGGGAGCACAGAACATGGGGCCTCTGATGACCACATGAAGATGAGCTAGGAAGGAGTTGCTGTGGGCAGCAAACATAAACCACAGAGACGGATGAACTGGGCCTCTTTTCCCTTGGCTATTCTTTAATAGTAGGTCAGCTGGCAACAAATTTTCATATTCTTCCTTCTTCAGAAAATTTCCTTATTTCC
>NW_028004421.1:0-200 GCF_054177405.1 Leptonychotes weddellii | reverse complement strand
TTTTTTTTTTTAAAGATTTTATTTATTTATTTGAGACAGAGAGAATGAGAGACAGAGAGCATGAGAGGGAGGAGGGTCAGAGGGAGAAGCAGACTCCCCGCCGAGCAGGGAGCCCGATGCGGGACTCGATCCCGGGACTCCAGGATCATGACCTGAGCCGAAGGCAGTCGCTCAACCAACTGAGCCACCCAGGCGCCCCT
>NW_028004420.1:0-200 GCF_054177405.1 Leptonychotes weddellii | reverse complement strand
GATACGAAAACAATGGATCGTGGATCACCACATCAAAAACTAATGATGTATTGTATGGTGACTAACATAATAAATTTTTTTTAAAAATAAATTAAATAAATAAATGTTAAATCTTTTTTAAAAAATGTGTTTTCTTGATTAGTCATTCAATAAAATAAGCACTGAAGTATGTGCTACAAAAAAACTGTTTTTCCACCATT
>NW_028004419.1:0-200 GCF_054177405.1 Leptonychotes weddellii | reverse complement strand
ATTTTTTTTTTTTATTCTTATGTTAATCCCCATACATTACATCATTAGTTCTAGATGAAGTGTTCCATGATTCATTGTTCGTGCACAACACCCAGTGCTCCATGCAGAACGTGCCCTCCTCAATACCCACCACCAGGCCAACCCATCCTCCCACCCCCCTCCCCTCTAGAACCCTCAGTTTGTTTTTCAGAGTCCATCGT
>NW_028004418.1:0-200 GCF_054177405.1 Leptonychotes weddellii | reverse complement strand
CCATCTGCCATTGCTGTTTCCATTGGCTCTTAGGTTACATTATCTTCTTTTTTATTTTTTTCTTTTATTTTTTTATGTTATGTTAATCACCATACATTACATCATTAGTTTTTGATGTAGTGTTCCATGATTCATTGTTTGCGTATAACACCCAGTGCTCCATGCAGTACATGCCCTCTTTAATACCCATCACCAGGCTT
>NW_028004417.1:0-200 GCF_054177405.1 Leptonychotes weddellii | reverse complement strand
TGAGAACCTGAGCAACAAAGCTTTCAGGAGCCTCACAATGACACAGAGAGAAAAGTAAAGTTCAGGGGCTGCTGGGGATGATGGGTGCTAATAAATACCCGAGGACTTTTGATTCATGCCAGAAGGGGTACACACTGGGAGAAAGGGTAAACTGTGGAAAAAGAGCAGGCACCCCAAGGACTGCATCCTGGTTAGATTAC
>NW_028004416.1:0-200 GCF_054177405.1 Leptonychotes weddellii | reverse complement strand
CGAGAACCTGAGCAACAAAGCTTTCAGGAGCCTCACAATGACACAGAGAGAAAAGTAAAGTTCAGGGGCTGCTGGGGATGATGGGTGCTAATAAATACCCGAGGACTTTTGATTCATGCCAGAAGGGGTACACACTGGGAGAAAGGGTAAACTGTGGAAAAAGAGCAGGCACCCCAAGGACTGCATCCTGGTTAGATTAT
>NW_028004415.1:0-200 GCF_054177405.1 Leptonychotes weddellii | reverse complement strand
TTTTATTCTTATGTTAATCCCCATACATTACATCATTAGTTCTAGATGAAGTGTTCCATGATTCATTGTTCGTGCACAACACCCAGTGCTCCATGCAGAACGTGCCCTCCTCAATACCCACCACCAGGCCAACCCATCCTCCCACCCCCCTCCCCTCTAGAACCCTCAGTTTGTTTTTCAGAGTCCATCTTCTCTCATGG
>NW_028004414.1:0-200 GCF_054177405.1 Leptonychotes weddellii | reverse complement strand
TTTTTTTTTTTTTTAAAGATTTTATTTATTTATTTGAGAGAGAGAGAATGAGAGACAGAGAGCACAAGAGGGAAGATGGCAGAGGGAGAAGCAGACCCCCTGCTGATCAGGGAGCCTGATGTGGGACTCGATCCCGGGACTCCAGGATCATGACCTGAGCCGAAGGCAGTCGCTTAACCAACTGAGCCACCCAGGCACCC
>NW_028004413.1:0-200 GCF_054177405.1 Leptonychotes weddellii | reverse complement strand
TTTCTTTTTTTTTTTTTTTATTCTTATGTTAATCCCCATACATTACATCATTAGTTCTAGATGAAGTGTTCCATGATTCATTGTTCGTGCACAACACCCAGTGCTCCATGCAGAACGTGCCCTCCTCAATACCCACCACCAGGCCAACCCATCCTCCCACCCCCCTCCCCTCTAGAACCCTCAGTTTGTTTTTCAGAGTC
>NW_028004412.1:0-200 GCF_054177405.1 Leptonychotes weddellii | reverse complement strand
TTTTTTTTTTTTTTTAAAGATTTTATTTATTTATTTGAGAGAGAGAATGAGAGACAGAGAGCACGAGAGGGAAGAGGGTCAGAGGGAGAAGCAGACCCCCGCTGAGCAGGGAGCCCGATGTGGGACTCGATCCTGGGACTCCAGGATCATGACCTGAGCCGAAGGCAGTCGCTTAACCAACTGAGCCACCCAGGCGCCCT
>NW_028004411.1:0-987 GCF_054177405.1 Leptonychotes weddellii | reverse complement strand
AGACGATGGACTCTGAAAAACAAACTGAGGGTTCTAGAGGGGAGGGGGGTGGGAGGATGGGTTAGCCTGGTGGTGGGTATTGAGGAGGGCACGTTCTGCATGGAGCACTGGGTGTTATGCACAAACAATGAATCATGGAACACTTCATCTAAAACTAATGATGTAATGTATGGGGATTAACATAAGAATAAAAAATAAATTAAATTAAAAAAAAAAAAAAGGCAGTCTGACTCAGTAAGTTTTAAAATATGCATGCCTCTCCAACAAGCCTTCCCTTTTGTGGTTTGTAGTCCTAAGAATAAAAGCACCAAATGGTGTATTTTTCTAGACACATGGAACAAGGATGTGTGTATATTGTTTCTTAAGAGCAGCCTAAGGCGGTGGTTGAACAGCTATCCTGTGGAATGTGGTGAAGTTGTAAACAGGATTTGTTAAAGTTACATACATTGACCTGGAGCCATGTCCATGATACTTTACGGTGAAACAAAGCTGCTTCTGTGGTCCTATCTATGTTCCTGGTGCTGCTAATTATCACAGCACTAGGAAACATCATGTACATACCTTTTACATCCCCCTTGTATAGATGAGAAAACTGAGGTCCATCGAGATTGTTACTCAGCCCCTATGTCAGAGCCAGGATTTTGTTATCGTGCTGTTGCTTTGCATGCTCTGTTTAGCAAGACCTCATGAAAAGTAGAAAATAAGAAAACTGTACATGTTTATTAAACAGTGTTGCCTCCTTGTTGGGATATAAACATCGTACATTTTTCTCCTTTTCTGTGGCACCGTAAGCACTCATGAGATCAGAGCAATGGAGAGATCTTAATCACATGTGTCCAAATTTAGAAGCTCTCAGTTCCTGGAGAGTATTATGTTGAGTGAAATAAGTCAAACAGAGAAAGACATGTATCATATGATCTCACTGATATGAGGAATTCTTAATTGCAGGAAACAAACTGAGGGTTGCTGGAGTGGGGGGTGGGGTGG
>NW_028004410.1:0-12094 GCF_054177405.1 Leptonychotes weddellii | reverse complement strand
CATTCATCTGTTGAAGGGCATCTCAGCTCTTTCCACAGTTTGGCTATTGCGGACATTGCTGCTATGAACATTGGGGTGCATATAGTCCTTCTTTTCACTACATCTATGTCTTTGGGGTAAATACCCAGTAGTGCAATTGCTGGGTCATAGGGTAGCTCTATTTCTAATTTTTTGAGGAATCTCCACAGTTTTCCAAAGTGGTTGTACCAACTTGCATTCCCACCAACAGTGTAAGAGGGTTCCTCTTTCTCCACAACCTCTCCAACATTTGTTGTTTCTTGCCTTGTCAATTTTTGCCATTCTAACTGGTGTAAGGTGGTATCTCAATGTGGTTTTGATTTGAATTTCTCTGATGGCTAATGATGAACATTTTTTCATGTGCAATCTTCAATAATTCTATAAAGTGGTTAGATCATCTCCATGTTATCAATAAGGAGTCCAAGGCTCAGTAAGGTCAGTTCATGATCACAGCACAGGTAGGGGAGAGAGGAGTGAGGTCCACTCTGCTGGATTCCAGAGTCCATTGCTGTCCACTCTGCAAGCTGCATCTCCAATTGTCATATAGATCCACTTCGGCAATTTAGCCAATCCTCAGTATTTGTACTAAGGAAGGGAAGAAGGAAATCGGTGAACGCAGTGATTCTTCAACTTGAATGCACATGAGCATCACCCAGAGAGACTGTTAAAGCATAGATTCCTGGGTCCCACCAGCAGAGATTCCGGTCTAGTGGGTCAGAGGTAGGACCTGAGATTCTGCATTTTTAACAAATTCCCAGATGCTGCTGATGCCATTGGTCTGGGACAAAACGTTGAGTAGCACTGGCTTAAAGAAATCCACATCTAATGCAAGCTTCTCTCTCTTCTGAAACCTTTAACAGCTACATCTATAAATAGCAGACAGACCGACTGGTATGGCATCTCTCCTCTCTTGCCTGGGGCTGACAGTGAAATGATCAGAAGTCAATGGGGTATCAAGGAAGAGAAAAAGCAACAACAGACAGCCTGCTAATCTCTTGTCAGAGAAGAACTGGCTGTCAGAGAGAGAAAACTGGATTTCAGTTTTGTGAGCCCTTCCATAAGCCTACAAACACTCTGGCTCCTTGCTCCGAGGGACCCCTGGTAGGTGAAGAGTTGACATAGCGCCATTTTTCTCACGGAGGAAATTCAAGGCTGAAGTTCAGATCTTGGAGAAGAAGAGAGGAAGGGCTCAGCATGAGTGGGGACTGTGGTCATCTCACTTGTACCAAGCTCTGCTCAGGTATGTGCTGGTTATGGGTAGGGAGACCCCGTTGCTCTCTCCTGGCAGCTTACTGGGTTGGGGATTTAAGACCTAATCCTGAGAGGTACCAGAAGTGAATGAGAATTCAGAAAATGAGAGAAGAGTACCAGCTCAACCACTTCAATGATAAAACATCTCTGAGTCTCGATTTTGTCACCTGTGAAATGGGGTAATACAGCTGCCTCACAGAGAAATGTTTCAGTGAGCAGTTGTAAAATTTTACATTGCTTTGCTGCCTCATTTCCTTTTTTGTTTTATGTGACTGAGACTAAAATTGAGCACAAATTGTGCTCCTCCTTTCTCTGGAAGGATGCAGCGGGATCACTTCCAGATCCTTTAAGGATTTGGAAAGTCAGGACTTGATCAAATAAACACCTGGGTGAATACCAGATGACATAATGAGAAGGATTCCTTAGCTGGGGTTCCCTGGAAAGCAAGGCTGAGGCAAAGATGAAATCATTGACATTTTGAGAAGTGCCTAGGCTGGGATGGTGAGAGGGAGGGAGAAGGGAAGTGGGGATGGGGAGGAAAGATGGAAAACAACATGGTGCAACTCGTTATCACACTGGATACTACTTCATGACAAGCCAAGAAGGGACAAAGCAGGTCACCTAGTAGATGTGTTTGTTCAGCACATGGAACTTCTCCAAAGAATTACAGGGGAGAGTTACCCTTTACCATCATCCATGGATGAGAGAAAGGAGCACAGGTTCATCTCTTTGGCTCTTTCCCATCACCTGTTTTCCTTGGCCAGAGTTTACCTCATATGGATTTATTCCCCGCCCTGCAGTTCTGCATTGTATCATCTGGCCCCTTGGTGGCCAGATGGCCCCTTGGCCCCAGGGTACTCTGTGGTTTTTCTAAGTCTGAAAGTGGAGGGTGGCCCTGAATCAATTAAGTGGCAGAGGGATACAGGGCTCTCACGGGCCAGACTTGGGCCACATGGCCAACCCAGGATCAGTCTTACTAGAGCCAATGACTAAATGAGTACATAGGATGAGATTCCACAGGAAACTCCACAGGAGGGCAATGGGATCAGGGCAACCTAAACAATGGGTTCAAGCTTCAGTGGTGTTCAGAGCCATCCCTGGTGCTGCAGACCTCTGACAAGTGTGGGTCACAACACAGCGGGGAACCCAGACCTGCTGCCTGCAGATCCTGACCTGGAGAGTTCCAGCTCCGTTCTGCCACCCCTACCATGTTTTACTCTCCATCAGCTTCTTGGTAAGACATCTACCAAGCTTTTCTCTCAGGATACTTTCCATTCTTTTTTTAAAATTTATTTTATTTAAAAAATTTTTTTAGAGGTTTTATTTAATTATTTGAGAGAGAGAGAGAGAAGAGGAGCAGAGGGGAGGGGCAGAAGCAGAGCAGGGAGCCCAAGACAGGACTCGATCTCAGGACTCCAGGATCATGACCTGAGCCGAATTCAGACGCTTAACCAACTGAGCCACCCAGGCATCCAAGGATGCTTTCCAGTCTTTATGTGCCTTGTTCCTGCTCTTCTCGTGTTAAAGGTGAGGTCCAGGACTCACCTGCTCCCAAATTTCCTATTCTTGGATTTCCTGTCCTCTTCTCCATTTTTTCCCAAAACTTCAATAATAATACAAAACAAACAAACACCCTAAACCTTAGAACCAGAGTTCCCATCAAGACTACATTTGGTGTCTAATTGGACTCTTAGCTGGGATCATCTAGAGACTACAAAATAATAGTAATGCATCTGCCAAAAGGGTGGAAAACAAGTGACTTAAACTCATAACCGCTCAAAACATGCAATTCCAGTGTGGATAGACTTACTGTTATTGGTCCATAAAAACACTCAAGAACTCAAATATAAGTCTCTTTAGATCTGAAAATTATGGGTATTACAGTATAATATGGCAGAGAGAACACAAATCAGCATGTACCACAATTGCATGCTTTTGCTCTAAATACACACGAAGCCTAAGCTGCCTACTATATATTTTGCAACAAACTCTGAACAATCCACCTACCTCCCTTATTCAAGAATCTCAGGTAAGTGTAGCTGCAGCTCTTGAAACTTCTGCTTCACTGTCTCGGGGAAGAACCCAGGCAGGTTTTCCTGAGCCACACAATTCAACTCAGCTTGTGAAACATATAGGTCCCTATGATGTGCGAAGTCTTGTGCTTGGTGCTCTAGAAGACAACAAGAAGTGAGTTCCTGCTCTCTCTGCTCTCTGCATGCACACTGTAACTCATGCTTTATCACTAGCATTCACTGGAGCTTAAGATGGGTTTTGACAGCAGGCACGCTTGGGTTAAAATCCTGGCTCTGTCATATACTAACCTTATGACCTTGGACAGATTAATTTTTATGCCTGGTTTCCTTATTTGTAAAATGGGATATTAATAGTGCTTAAGGATTTTTTTTAAAGATTTTATTTATTTATTTATCACAGAGAGAGAGACAGCACAGGCAGGGCAGAGGGGGGAGGGAGAAGCAGGCTCTCCACTGAGCAGAGAGCCCAATGTGAGGCTTGAACCCAGGACCCTGGGATCATGACCTGAGCTGAAGGCAGACACTTAACCGACTGAGCCACCCAGGTGCCCCAATAGTGCTTAAGTTTTGAAGTTATTGTGAAAATGAAATGAATGTTAATATACAGAAGTTACTTAGTAGATTTGGTAACACATGGTGAGTTCTTATTAGTTGTTGTAATTAGTATCACTGTAATCACCATATCCATCTCTTTGTAGCTCAAAGAACAATGAGAGAACAGGACTGGGCATCATGAGAGGTTTTTGTGGAAGAGGTAGAAGACTGGTGCATGACTATATCAGATAGCTGCTGGGTTCACAGCATCTAATGAGCATAAAAGCAAAAAGTCCTTCCTAAGGTGTGGTGAAGAACCCATAAACTTCAGCAGTTGCCTCAAGTAGACATCCATTGTTTTGTATGCCCAGAGATGCACCTCTCCCTTCTGGGAAATGCCCTCTCAGTCTAACAATGTGGTTTCACTGGGAGAGCCATATTGGAATAAGACTTAAACTCCCCAACTAGAGTGATGGGTCTGAGTTGGGCATCAGACCCAGACTGTGCAGTATAACAGCTTGTAGGGATTTTTGGCACTGGAAGAAGAGAGTTGGAGTCTGTCTCTAGAGGTGCAACTGGAAGATAAGCCAACAGCTTAGTCCCATACAAGAAGAAATGGTTCTGAGGGAATGCAGAGAGAGACAGAGACCAGAGGTAGAGAAAGATCTGTCAGTAGTTACATCATACTTCTATCCTGTCTGCAAAGGCAGCAGGTTGTATGAAATAGATTATGGGGATGGAGATTGGATATTAAAAAAAATTATAAAACAAAAGAGAGACCTTGCATGGATCAATGATGATAGTTGACATATTGAACCTGATCAACTTAATTCTGTGTTCATGAGGTCCTAAAGAAACTAATGAGTAAGAGGTAAGTTTCCTATGTGGAATCTATCTCCCTTTCTCTTTATTTCCTCTAAACCCCTCTTTATTTCACCCCAAAGACTTTCTTTCAAGTGTCCAGAGCCCCATTATTCTCCATCAGCAATTTCCTCCTCTCCCTGAGCTCCAGAATGTTGACAGTAGGAGATCAGAATGCAGCAATGTCCATGGAAGGCAGGGAAATGGGTGTGAGGACCACATGCTTTTTTTCACAAGTGTGGGGTTAGGACTTTATTTGGGGTGGGGTGGGCTGGTGGCAATTACTTCTAGGCATGCTTCTTCTAACTCGGTGCTGCCATTGCTGCAAGCCAATGGGGAAAGGCTTTGTCTCCCTCCACCTCTTGTATAATCATGGACACCTCAGGTTTGGCCGGAAGCTAATTGATGTTCTCTGACCCTTTTGCTGCTGATGGTGATGGGTACTCTGATTCCATTCAACCCCCTACCCATGGTAGCTGCAGCTGATTTCCCCACTAAGTTATCTGAGGAGCAAGCAACCTCACCAAGGCAACCATTGACCTTGTTTCCCCCAGACTCAAGTCCAATCTCAACATGAGGAAAGTCTCTTCCTGCCACAAGCATGACTACTGTACTGCTGGCATAATTTGACTTTTTCTGCCCCTACAAGAGTTGCCAAAGTGACTGCAAATGGCTTCTCTCTCTTAGCCACCTGCATGGGTGGTATCAGCTTGGGTTAGAGTCTCCTGATTTCAGTTCACCCTGACACAGTGGCTGATGTGCAGGTGATGCGCAATATGCATGCCTGCCCCAATCAACTCTCCTCTTATTTATGATGATATTGCCATCGATCCCATTAAATAACAATTTTTCCCATCAGTTTTTTCTCTTACATTCTCTCCCTCCCCTCTTCTTCTACTTCTGGCCTTATCTTTGTAGTTTGACCTCTTCTTTGTGATATTTGTCTATCCCTTATAATTATGAAGTGGATGGGCTCTTTGCTGATAGATTCTTCAGAAATTCCTACCAGAGAAGAAAAAAGAAATTTAAAGTCAGGGTGACAAAGAGCTGTGGTTCTGTTTACATTAGTAGAGTTGCAATCGAAAAGTACTAAACAGCCCCGATTAATGCTCCAAGCAGCTTCTGTGTGGGTGGGCAAGGCAATTAAAAGCTAGACATGTTCAAGTTTTTTAGAGGATGTCTAGGTGATAAAAATGCTGTCAACACATCCAAGGAGGATTCTGCCAGCTTTTGTCAGAACAAAATTCTCATGTCCGTGAAGGAAACGCTCATCTTTTCATCAAGTCTGGTGTCAAACTGGAGAGGAGTTTTTAGTGGGGGTGAGGGGATGGGGGCGAGAGCAAAGACAGCAGGTGGCTTTATGTGTAAAGGACAGCCAGAATGCCCATTAAAATCAGGATTATGCTGCAGAGCTTTTAAAGAGCAAGCTCTAAATTTCTAAATGGAAAAAGACATGAGTTGCTTTAGGATGTCTCTAAAGGCCTCCTTCAAAAAGTTTCAAGGGTCCTTCAGCACTATCTGGGTCTGCAGCTTGGAATTGCTCATTGCCATTGTCCTAAAGTTTTGTTGATCCTCTTCTAGGTACCAGGAATGTTGCTGTGAGCTTCACGCATCCTATTTCACCATCCACAATAGTAGTCATTATCATCTCTATTTTGCAGCTAACAAGACTGGGTCTCACATAAATTAAGAAACATAGTAAAAGTGACTCATCTTCCAGAGGCAGGATTCAAATCTTTGGACTGAGTATTACCTCCGAAGCCCATCGTGTTCCCACCCTACCCCTGTTGGTGTCTATTCTCTGAGAAAGCACTTTAGATTCAAAGATACAAGTAGATTAAAAGTAAAAGAATGGAAAGAGATATATCATGCAAATGGCAGCCATAAGAGAGCTGGCGTGGTCACACAGATATCAGACAAAACAGATTGAAACACAGATGCTTCTGGAGTTAAATATGGACGTTTTATAATAATAGAAGGGTCAATCCATCAGGAAGACATACCAATTATAATTATATATGCACCTAACAACAGAGCCTTGAAATACTTGAAGCAAAAACTAAACTGAAGGGGGAGAAATAGAACACTCAACAATAATACTTGGGGATTTCAATACTCCACTTTCTTTATTTTTATTTTACTTTATTTATTTTTTTTAAGTAGGCTCCATGAACTCATGACCCTGTGATCAAGAGTCACGTGATCTACCGACTGAACCAGCCTGGCGCCCCTCAGTACTTCGCTTTCAGTAATGGATAAAACAACGAGGCAGAAGACCAGCAAGAATAAAAAAGACCTAAACTACACCGTAAATAATCAGCTCTAACAGACCTCTCTAGAACGCTCCACTCAGAATGTACATTGTTCTCAAGCACACATGGAACATCCCCCAGGATAGACCACATGCTGATTTATAAAGCAAGTCTCAATCAATTTAAAAGGATGAAATCGTACAAAGGACATTCTCCAGCCACAATGCCATCAAATTAGAAATCAGTTACAGAAAGGAAGTTGGGAAATTCACAAATATGGGGAAATTAAACTTCCACCTTGGTTTCCTAAGTAACCAATGGGCAAGAAGAAGTCACAGGGGAAATTAGAAAATACTTTGAGATGAATGAAAACAAAAACATGACCTCCCCAAACTTATCAATAGCCTAACCTTCAGTCTGAGGAAACTAGCAAAACAAGAGCAAACTGTATCCAAATCAAGCCAAAGGAAGAAAATAAGTATTAGAACAGAAATCAATACAGTGGAGAGTAGAAAAACAAAACTTATGTTTTATAAGTAATAAAACATCTTTAAAGAAAAGACTTTCTACATTAGTACTTTGAACAGCACTTCTCTCCTGCTTTTTGAACAAGGGGCCCCATATTTTCATTTGCACCAAGACCTGCCCACAAAACAGGAATTGTTCTAAAATGCAAGTCATACCTTGTACTTCAGCTACTTAAAACCGTTTACTCTTCCCTCCCTCCTCAATGCCCTAATGCAGCTTTTCAAGGCTCCTCACAATCCTCGCTAATCCTATTTTCTGCTGTTCCTCACATCACACCTTGTACTTCCAAAACATAGCTCTCCTTGTCATTGCCTAGACACCCTGTGTTGCTTTCCATGCCACAGTGCCTTTGCACATACTGCTCTCTCTGTGTGGTATGTCTTTTCCTCCTGTTCTGCTTTTTTTAAAAAAATTTTTAAAAGATTTTATTTATTTGAGGGGGGGAAGGAAGAGAAAACACAAACAGGGAGGAGAGGCAGAGGGAGAGGGAGCAGACCCCCTGCTGAACAGGGAGCCTGATGTAGGGCTCAATTCCAGGACCCTGGGATCATGACCTGAGCCGAAGGCAGACGCTTAACGAACTGAGCCTCCCAGGCACCCCTCCTGTTCAGCTTTCTGCGTCAAATTTAGCATTTGTAAACCCCCTCCTTCACCTCTTCCCTGAAGCTCTTGTCTGAAGCCCTAGTTAACCTAAGGCTCTTTTTTTGTGTTATTTCTGTGCCTTGTTCACACTCCCCATTGTATGGACCATGTTTTAACTCTCTCTCTACTAGGTCTTCCTGATTGACTGCAGGCTCCTCGAAGGCAAGGACCCTTTCTTTTTTACTGCTGTACTCCAAGGATCAGAGTAGATCAGAACTGAACCACAGGGGCCCCTGGGTGGCTCAGTCGTTAAGCATCTGCCTTCGACTCAGGTCATGATCTCAGGGTCCTAGGATTGAGCCCCACATCGGGCTCCCTGCTCCACGGGAAGCCTGCTTCTCCCTCTCCCACTCCCCCTGCTTGTGTTCCCTCTCTTGCTGTGTCTCTCTCTGTCAGATAAATAAATAAAATCTTAAAAAAAAAGAACTGAACCACAAGGAGAGCATTGCTCTGCTGCATTTGAACTAGGGAAAGCATAAAACGGAAGGTAGGTTAGTACATTGCAACCATGAGTGGGGAGCTGGCTTTCAGTGACTCAGTAGCATTTGGGGGAAGGAAAGAGATGTTCAAATGAGAGGCGAGGTTGGCCTGCAGAGTCTGGAAAGTTTGGATGCCCACAAGAGGCCTCTAGTAAATGCAGTTGCTCTTTGGAGTCATGAAGACCAGGACAAAGATTGGGCTGATAGCAGCTCATGTAATTGAGCTTCCATGAACCGGATACTTCTAAGCACTTACTAAACCATCTGACATTCACAGTAAGCCTATAAGGTATATGACCTATTGTCATTAACCTAACCATGTAAGCAGAAACATAGAGAGGGGAAGTAGGTTGACAGAGTAATAGTGGTGGAACAGGGATTTGAACCCAGACTATATGGCTGCAGAGTTTAGACCCTTAACTAAGCTCTGCTTAGTTGTTTAAAATGTATCGAGCAGCTTCTACGTGCTAGAGACCCCACTAAATGTTTTTTTTTTTAAAGATTTTATTTATTTATTTGAGACAGAGAGAATGAGAGAGAGAGAGAGCACATGAGAGGGGGGAGGGTCAGAGGGAGAAGCAAACTCCCTGCTAAGCAGGGAGCCCGATGCGGGACTCGATCCAGGGACTCCAGGATCATGACCTGAGCCGAAGGCAGTCGCTTAACCAACTGAGCCACCCAGGCGCCCCTAAATGTTTTCGATAGAGGTATTGGCTCACTCAGCACCCTTTCCGACCTCTTTCTAAAGTAACTTACACTGCAAAGACTGGAAAGCGAGACATTTTCCAGACCCCCTAACAGCTGTGCTGTAGGTCCCATGCACTGGATGATCTTGTGTGAGACTTTGATCTGCACTTGAGCAGAGAGGCAGGGTGTCCGTCTGTTTTCCCAGCACAGGCTGGGCTAGAGGTGGCATGGTTCTTGCGTCAGCTGCTTCTGGATCCTGTAGGTTCCTGATCAGGCAAAGGAGCAGCCCTTTTGGTAGACCTTTTGGTGGTTTGGGTGGTTGTTTATGGCAACTCGGCTCAGAGCCAACTTCCTCATCCCTCATAATAGTTCCGTAGGTTTTCTAGTCTCCTTAATAAATTCCTTAGCTAGAACAGATTCGGTGGCCTGCAGGCAAGAGTTCTCATTAATACCCTTGGATTCCCTCCCCATAGGGTTAGTTGGTTGGTATCTTCATGAGGAAATTGGAGGTCAAAGAAGTTAAAAGACTGGTCAAAGACACACAGCTTTGTAAGTGGTAAGATTTAGTTCTGTCCAACTTCAAAGCCTGACATTCAACCACTATATTTTTCTTTTTCTTTCAATTTTTCTACTTGGCTCTGATGCATTATTTTTGAGAGATCTTTATTATCAGAGGCAACTCTGTTTCTCTCTTCCTCTCTCAGTTAGCCGGAAATGTGGTCCTGAATCTGACAGCTCTAGCAGCATTACCTTCTTACGACTTAGCTCCGTTGTCATTGAGCTAGCCCCATGCTGGGAGTTTCACACTATCCTCTAACAACTCCAGAAGGTGGATAACGTAATCCTCCTCTTAAAAACCAGAAAAGAGACTCTGAGAGCTGTTGATTGGATACCCTGGCTGGTCAGTTAAGGTCATGCTAGCTGTTGGAACAATCCTGACAATGTAAGACAGGCTCAAATGTGGTAGGAACTAATTTTTCACTCATCATGTCTAAAGCAAATGTTCCTGATGAACAAGTGTTTCTCCTCTAAGTGGTGAAGGAAGACCAGGAGGCTGGCACGTCCAGGGACAGGGACAGGAAAGTCAACTGGAGGGGCGGGGACGGGGTGGGAAGGATGTGCTGAACCTCATCATCCCCAGCAGGACAGAGTCTTTACTCAACAAGCAGGTGGGTCCCAAAGGCAAGTGATGTGTTTAAGCAGAGGAGGGACAAAGGTGAGAGTGCGGTAGGGGGTTCATAGGTTCCCTCTGGCTGCTGAGTGGGGAGCTGAGCTGGAGGGGGAGGCAGGGTGCAGAGGCACCACTTCACACCTGCACTGCATCCCGTTGTCACCACTCTCTTTCTGCCATTTGTTTTCCCACAAGTTTTTTAAAATGTAATTTTATTTAAATTCTATTAATTAACATACAGTGTATTATTAGTTTCAGAGGTAGAGGTCAGTGATTCATCAGTTGCATATAACCCCTAGTGCTCATTACATCATGTACCCTCCTTAATGCCCATCACCCAGTTACCCCATCTCCCTGCCCCCTCCCCTCCAGCAACCCTCCTATGATTAAGAGTCCTTTATGGTTTGTCTCCCTCTCTGGTTTCATCTTGTTTTATTTTTCCCTCCCTTCCCCAATGATCCTCTGTTTTGTTTCTTAAATTCCACATATGAGTGAAATCATATGATAATTGTCTTTCTCTGATTGACTTATTTCACGTAGCATAATACCTTCATCGTTGTAAGATTTCATTTTTTGATGGCTGAGTAATATTCCATTGTATATATATACACACCACATCTTCTTTATCCATTCATCTGTTGATGGACATCTGGGCTCTTTCCATAGTTTGGCTATTGTGGACATTGTTGCTATAAATATGGGGGTGCAGGTGCCCCTTCGGATTATTACATTTGTATCTTTGGGGTAAGCCCCTAGTAGTGCCATTGCTGGGTCATAGGGTAGCTCTATTTTCAACTTTTTGAGGAAACTCCATACTGTTTTCCAGAGTGGCTGTACCAACTTTCGTTCCCACCAGCAGTGTAAGAAGAATCCCTTTTCTCCACATCCATGCCAACAGCTGTCGTTTTTCTGACTTGTTAATTTTAGCCATTCTGACTGGTGTGAGGTGGTATCTCATTGAGGTTTTTATTTGTATTTTCCTGATGCCAAGTGATGTTGAACATTTTTTCATATGTCTGTGGCCATTTGTACGTCTTCTTTAGAGAAACGTCTGTTTGTGTCTTCTGCCCATTTCTTGACTGGATTTTTTGTGTTTTGGGTGTTGAGTTTGATAAGTTCTTTATAGATTTTGGATACTAGTCCTTTATGTGATATGTCATTTGCAAATATCTTCTCCCATTCTGTCGGTTGTCTTTTGGTTTTGTTGACTGTTTCCTTTGCTGTGCAAAAGCTTTTTATCTTGATGAAATCCCAATAGTTCACTTTTCCTTTTGTTTTCCTTGCCTTTGGAGACATGTCTAGCAAGAAGTTGCTGCGGCTGAGGTCACAGATGTTGCTGCCTGTGTTCTCTGCTAGGACTTTGATGGATTCCTGTCTCACATTTAGGTTTTTCATCCATTTTGAGTCTATTTTTGTGTGTGGTGTAAGGACATGGTCCAGTTTCATTCTTCTGGTTGTGGCTGCCCACTTTTCCCAACACCATTTGTTGAAGAGACTGTCTTTTTTCCATTGGACATTCTTTCCTGCTTTGTCGAAGATTAGTTGACCATAGAGTTGAGGGTCCGTTTCTGGGTTCTCTATTCTGTTCCATTGATCTATGCGTCTGTTTTTGTGCCAGTACCATACTGTCTTGATGAT
>NW_028004409.1:14853-24233 GCF_054177405.1 Leptonychotes weddellii | reverse complement strand
AAAAAAATTAACTTTGAAAGACTAAAGAGTCATGGTAAAAAAGCCATGAATTCGGGGCGCCTGGGTGGCTCAGTCGTTAAGCGTCTGCCTTCAGCTCAGGTCATGATCCCAGGGTCCTGGGATCGAGTCCCACATCGGGTTCCTCCTCGGCGGGAAGCCTGCTCTCCCTCTCCCACTCCCGCTGCTTGTGTTCCTGCTCTCGCTATCTCTGTCTCTGTCAAATAAATAAATAAAATCTTTAAAAAAAAAAAAAAGCCATGAATTCTATGTACAGTATTAACCTAGCCCTGGAGTTCTGCCGTTCTCATTGATCGGTAAACTTGGTTTTGGCTGGCTGTTCTTGCTGATCTTCTGGGGGAGGGGCCTGTTGCCGTGGTTCCCAAATGTCTTTGTTGGAGGCAGAATTGCCCTGCCCTTGCCAAGTTCAGCCTAAGTAATTTGCTCGGGTTTGCTCTCAGGAGCTTTTGTTCCCTGCAAGCTTTCCATATAGCTTTGGAGGACGAGAATGAAAGTGGCGGCCCCCCAATCTCTGCCCAGAGGAGCTGAGAACTCAGGGCCCCCACTCCTCAGTGAGACCCCAGAGAAAAGCAATCAATCACTTCCATCTCCCTGGTCTCCGGCCATACTCCCTGCTCACCTGGCCTGTGACCGTGCATTTCTATCTCTGGCACATGACCCCATGTGGAGTCTCCCAACCCAGCAGATCCCTGTGGTGCTCTCCCACGCTACTCCTCCCAGGGGAGGAAGGGGAGTCTCCCTGGATCTGCTGCTTGTTGGGTCCCTGCTGGAGGAGCAGTGTCCCGACTGTGCTGTGGATCACGGTTTATGACAACCCCGAGCTGAGAGCCTGTGCCTTGGCTCCATCTCTGCAGCCAGCTTCCCTGCTCCGATACCTGGGAGCTCTGCCGTACTCAGGCACCCCAGGTCTTTCTGTGACCCCGAGGGTCCTGAGACCACACTGTCCCACGAGGGTTCCACCCCCCACTTAGCCACTGGAGTGACATCCCTCAGTGGAGCCGACTTCTAAAAGTTCCGATTTTGTATTCCACTGCTCTATCACTTGCCAGAATTGGCCGATGGAGACCCCCTCCCCCGCTGTCTATCCTCCTGAATATCGCCTCGGATTCACTTCTCCGCATATCCTACCTTCCAGAAAGTGGTCGCTTTTCTGTTCAGAGAGTTGTTGCTATTCTTTTCTTCGATCTCCTGTTGAATTCATAGGTGTTCAGAATGGTTTGATCCCTATCCAGCTGAATTCCTGGGACCAGATGAAATCCAGGTCTCCTACACCTCTGCCATCTTGCTCCTCCCCGACTCCCAGAATTTTTTTTTTAATCTAAAAAATTTGTTTTGCATTGTAAAACCTAGAATTACAGTAGCCATTTCACTACCATGAAGTAAAGCAGCCTGAGGACATGGTAAGCACAGTAAAAAGGGCAGAGCTGAGAGAACTGATCAAATCATACCTGAAGCCTAACCTACTTTGGACTTTTAGTTGCATGAGCCAATAAATCCCCTTATTTGTTTAAAGGCTGTGAATTATATTTTCTATTGCTTACAGCATAAAGAGTCCTAACAGCTTCAGAATGTGTAAACTTCATGAAGTTAGTGAATGATTATTTTCCTGGTGATTAGATATGGTAAGAACTGAAGCTAAAAAAAGGTCCAGTTTTCAGAAAAAAATGCATCATCTTTCATAAAAAAGCATTCTGGGGTCATTTGCAGACCATCAAATCATCATCACCATTACTACAAATTATTGGAGGAATAAATTAGAAGGAAAAGGAAGAACCAAGGAGTAGAAAGGCTTTTGAATCATGAAATAAGATTTTAAAGTGAAAATCCTCCCCTTTCCTCCAATAGAGAGTATCATCCTTTTTGTGACCCTCTATCAATAGTTGTCACAGTTACTGTTACATCCTCTTGCTGGATTTTGCTTTCAGTTCTTTTTATGAAATTAAAAGCAAGAAATTGTTATAAGGTTTTTTAACAAATAACTTAAAGCCCTTAGAAATGGCATATAAGCAGCTGAGTATATAAGTCTTGAGTAAGGGTCTTCAAACTCATAAGAATCATGTATGGAGCTTTTAAAATCCCAAACCTTGCATCCAGACAAATCTGATGCCAGTAGTCATTTCACTTGGAAATGACTTGGAAAAACTGACTTAAAAAAAGTCAGTTACTATTTACTACATAATTTTCTGGATTTAGTTCCCCTAAACCAGAAAATTTCGACTCTAATGATGTAGTATTTAAAATCAAGTAATTAACTGGAATGTCATTTATATTCTTATTTAAATTATCTGTGCAGCTGATTATATTAAGTCTTGATTTCATCAGCATGGCTTATACTACTATAAATTGACATTCTAAAGCATTATCATGTATCAAAAAGGGCAGGAGTTCAACTTAAGATAGACACAAATTATAAATCTTAATTTTAAACAGTAATTTAACTTGATTTTCCCTCAGTTTTTTCATTTATAAAGTGTAAATCATTATGTCTTCTTCAATAGATTTTTGTTAGAAATAACTAAGATAATGAGGGTATACAAAGCACCTATCAGAATTATGCACAAATTAGAAGCTAGTAAATTGTAATTATTGTTATTTGATTCCCTATTTAATTCTTACATGTGTAATTTAAAGAAAATAGAGCCTCGTATTCATTTACTTTAGGACAGTTATGGAAAATTACCAGTTTGAAAAGTCTTGGTATAGTAATGACAGACCAATTAGTTTAGTTCTTTGAGCCCCAGCTAAGCTGTTGGTGAAAGGAAAGCTAAAAGCTCAGTGCCTTAAACCTTCTGAGAGTAGCATAGTGATCTTTAAAAATCTATTGCCTCATATGATTTATATATTTTGAAAAACAGAAATTATGTGAAAAAGAAAATAAGGGAAAAGGTCATAGTTGTGCATTATGTGTATGTTGTTGGCAAGACACAACATTATTAGCACTTAATGAAGTAATAGGACCATGAATATGGCAATGGTCAATTAAATAAAAATGTAAATATCAGTAAAATAAGCATTTAAAGATTACAAATAAAATTATACAGTTAAATTTATTCTGTTGTATAGTATGTTGTAAATATCATTCACCATATAATTATACCCTAGAGAACCTTAATTACAAAGTTAAGTGATTAAATAGAATTGTGGTGCTAGACAAAAGAAATACTATGCTGAAGAACTTTTCACCTCCTACCTGATTATTTGAAAACAACTCGAATGAAAACTAAAGAAGATTATGCTTAGTGTGGTGTTTCTGAATTATTTTCAACTTTTTTCAAAATGTCACTATTATTTGTTCAGCATTTCTGAAGGATCTGAAGGTTTATGAGTTTTCTTAACATAGGAAATGAAAGAACTTGGGACTCAAGAGGACTATGTATAGGATCATAATATCAATTCAAATCTAGTGGAAGGAAAGGAGAAACTCATATATTAAAGACAGTAGCTGTGTTTGATCATTATATGACTATTAAAAATCCATAGTGGATAAAATAAAATACTTAGGACCTATTTTTTGTAACTTATCAGGTCATTATGGAACCAGAATGTTTTGACAGAGTTTAGTTGACTATTTCTACAAAAGTTATGTTTTAATCATTACTTTGCTATTTTCATCATTCACTTTTCATTAGATTGGTGACATTAATAATGTCAAACATTGCCTATTATTTTGTGCTTTCTTGCTGATAAGCCTTTAATCATAACCCATTAAAATGTTATATTCACTTAGTTTTTTGCAGCATCTATTTATAAAAAAAATTTTGTCTCCTTTGGTTTTTCCTTTGGTTCAAAATAATAGGGAACTTAACATTAGTCAGTATTTAATCTGGAAAACAAGAAGTCACACTATAGCAAGCATAAAGAGATTTAACACAAGGAAATTAGGTACTTGCAAAATCATTGGAAAGGTGGAGGACTGAGTGTCAGGGGTGGTATCTCTAGCTCTTATGTTCACTGCCCCAGAGAATCAGAGTGTTGCTACCATGAGGACATCAGAATCCTCTGAAGACTTTACAGCTCCTCTTCAATCTAGAAAAGAGTGAAAAGCAAAACACAGAAAAAAATAACTCAAATCTGGGAAGTCCAAACATCTGCTGCCACTACTGTCAGTGGAAGAATATGGTTTTTGCTTTTCTTCTTCCAAATATCATGTGAAAATATACCAGTTGTAAAATATAAAATATATATAGAAAGAAATGGAGACCTAGGAATCTGGGAAATGTTCCAATATTTCAAACTCTTGCAATGGAGGGGATAGCATACAAGGTAATATAAAGGTTGCCAAAAGTCAACATGCAATATTTGTCACAGTCTTCCCTTTGGCAAATAACATCCATATACATTCTTCTGCTTAAACTTCTAAGCATCAATAATAGCAAACATTTATTCACCTAACTTATTGCAGCTATCCCTCATACAAACAAAAGGAGATCAAAGTCCTACCAGTCACTGTATCCATCTCTGGAGAATGTAGTATCTTTTTTAGTGTACCCACCTGCCAGTTTTGATATCTTGTAAAGACTAAACTGCAAGGTTAACAACCACTAATGGTTCTTCATATAATAGAAAAAGGAGAAAGACAGAATAAAAGACATTTGCCACTTATACAAATAAATGTAAAGAAAACAAGAATGAGAATATGTTTACTGCAGTCCTCATTTCTGCAACTCAGAGCTGGAATTTAGAACTTCCTTCCTTTACCACCCATTTCATAATCATTTACTGTCAACGAAATCTTTTGCTGGCCAAGGTTACTTTGTGTGATAAGCCAAGACTTCATTCCTGAAGAGTCACAGCTCTTAGTGGTGCTGCTTGTAATGGGTTTTTGGTCATATTCTATTAATTTACACCACTGGACATGGAAATACTAAGAGGCACTCTGTAAAATCCTCTGGCTTCCAGACATTTCTGTTTTGAGGGGAAACAACTCTGTTTCACATTGATAATCAGAATCAATCACTTTGGCCAGCACAATATTTCAATATGGTGATGCAAATTTTTAACAATGATGATCACAGTACTTGTATTTTCTTTTTTTATCTTCATTCTGAGGTTACAAGATGTCAATATATCCATATTGAGGTTTTTTGTTTGATACAGGTGTAAGTCATTTTATAGATTGCCTTTATTTAAAAGTAACTTTGCTGAAATTTTCTACTTAAACAGATGGGTTAGTGAATTTCAAACTGTCTGAGATAGATGTGTAATGAGGAAAAAAATCACTTGCTAATATGGCATACTTTTTTTCTGCTCACAAAAGAAGGTCTTGACAGATAAGAAAGTACCATAGGGGTGGGCATTTACTTCTCTGCATAGAACTCTGTATTATAGAGAAGATATCTTGTAGATGCACCAACATGAAACAGTCTGTAGGAAGATAATTTGGTCTTTCAAGATGTGGGGTTTTTTAAATTTATTTATTTTATTTTTTATTTTTATTTTTTTAAAGATTTTATTTATTTGACAGACAGAGACACACTGGGAGAGGTGGGCTTAATCCCAGGACCCTGAGATCATGACCTGAGCCAAAGGCAGACACTTAATGACTGAGCCACCCAGGTGCCTCGTGTTTCTTTTTTTTTTTAAGATTTTATTTATTTATTTGAGAAAGAGAAAGACAGCACAAGTGGGAGGGGTAGAGGGAGAGTGGAAGAGAGAATCTCAAGCAGACTCCATACTGAGTATGGAACCTAATGCAGGGCTCTATACCAGGACCCTGAGATCATGACCTGAGTCAAAACCAAGAGTTAGACACTCAACCAACTGTACCATCCAGGCACCCCTCAAGATGTGTTTTTGACATAAGTTACGGGATACAAGATGAGAAGTTATTCAGAAAAATTTCTTATTTGACTTATTATTATTGGGGCCAGGCCTTTAAGAGGAATTTGGGACATGAATATAGACATTAGCAACAAGCTTTCTATTTCTGAATAGTCTCCTTTTACTCTGAACTATTTATTTGTTAATTGCTCATCTCCATAAAAATGTTAAAAGCTAAAATCTTCATCAAGAAGTTTAAAAATAGAAATATGCAGGTATTAGTACACAGTTGAAAAATTGACATGAAGGATAAGTAAAATTTGCCAGGTGAATAAATATATAAGGATGGGAATTCAGGAGTGTATTCATGGGAAAGCTATAACACTAAAAGAATTAAAAGGGAGGAGCAAGATGGCAGAGGAGTAGGAGACCTAAATTTCATCTGGTCCCAGGAATTCAGCTAGATAAGTATCAAAACATTCTGAATACCTACAAACTCAACAGGAGATTGAAGAAAAAAATAGCAGCAACTCTCTGAAAAGAAAAGCGACCACTTTCTGGAAGACTCATATTCTATCCCTTCACTGTAGTTAACTTTATTTTTGGTATATATATATAAGTTGTTCTCTCTTTAAAATTTTGGGATACAGTTTCTTCTAACAGACCAAAATATACCTTAAATCTCTAGTGTATGGTTTTGTTCCAGTCTCCTGCCTGATCACATTCTCTCCCCCCCTTTTTTTTTAATTTCTCTTCTTTTTTTTCAACCAACTTCTTATCTTATCGATTCCTTTTATAAAATTTTTATACTTTTCATCTTTACAATCATAGTCCATCCCTTCATCGTATTTACCCTTATTTTTGTACATATATAAGTTTTTCTTTCTTTAAAATTTTGGGAGGCACTTTCTTCTAACAGACCAAAATATGCCCCAAATCTAGTGTGTGGTACTGTTCTGTTCACCAGCCTGATCATATTTGAGCCTAATCTGTTTTTTTTTTTTCCTTTTCCTTTTTCTTTTTTTTTTTCTTTTCTCTTTCTTTCCCTTTCTTTTCCCATGGTTTTGGGTCTCTTCTGATTTGTTTAGTGTATATTTTTCTGGGGTCATTGTTACCCTGTTAGCATTTTATTCTCTCATTCATCTATTCTCCTCTGGACAAAATGACAAGATGGAAAAACTCACCTCAAAAAAAAGAACAAGAAGCAATACTGACTGCCAGGGACCTAATCAATACAGACATTAGTGAGATGTCAGAACTAGAGTTCAGAATGATGATTATAAAGATACTAGCTGGGCTTGAAAAAAGAATGGGAAATACTAGAGAAACTCTTTCTGGAGAAATAAAAGAACTAAAATCTAACCAAGTCAATATCAAAAAGGCTATTAATGAGGTGCAATCAAAAATGGAGGCTCTAACTGCTAGGATAAATGAGGCAGAAGAGAGAATTAGTGATATAGAAGACCAAATGATGGAAAATAAAGAAGCTGAGAAAAAGAGAGATAAACAATTACTGGATCACAAGGGCAGAATTTGAGATATAAGTGATACCATAAGCTGAAAAAATATTAGAATAATTGGGATCCCAGAAGAAAGAAAGAGAGGGCAAAAGGTATATTGGAGAAATTATAGCAGGGAACTTCCCTAATTTGGGGAAGGAAACAGACATCAAAATCCAGGAGGCACAGAGAACCCCTCTCAAAATCAATAAAAATAGGTCAACATCCTAACATCTAATAGTGAAACTTACAAGTCTCAGAGACAAAGAGAAAATCCTGAAAGAAGCTCGGGAGAAGAGATATGTAACCTACAGTGGTAGAAACATTAGAATGGCAACAGATTTATCAACAGAGACCTGGCAGGTCAGAAAGGACTGGCATGATATATTTATAACATTAAATGAGAAAAATATGCAGCCAAGAATACTATATCCAGCTAGGCCGTCATTGAAAATAGAAGGAGAGATAAAAAGTTTCAAGGCCAAACAATAACTAAAGGAATTTGCAAACACGAAAACAGCCCTACAAGAAATCTTGAAAGGGGTCCTCTAAGCAAAGAGAGAGCCTAAAAGCAACATAGACCAGAAAGGAACACAGACAATATACAGTAACAGTCACCTTACAGGCAATACAATGGCACTAAATTGATATCTTTCAATAGTTACCCTGAATGTAAATGGGCTAAATGCCCCAATCAAAAGACACAGGCTATCAGATTGGATAAAAAAAACAAGACCCATCAATATGCTGTCTGCAAGAGCCTCATTTTAGACCCAAAGACACCCCCAGGTGAAAGTGATGGGGTGGAAAACCATTTACCATGCTAATGGACACCAAAAGAAAGCTGGGGTGGCAATCCTTATATCAGACAATTTATATTTTAAACCAAAGACTGTAATAAGAGATGAGGAAGGACACTATATCATACTTAAAGGGTCTATCCAACCAGAAGATCTAAAAATTGTAAATATCTATGCCCCTAAGACGGGAGCAGCCAATTATAAAAGGCAATTAAAAACAAAAGCAAAGGAACACATTGACAAGAATACAATAAAAGTGGGGTACTTTATACCCCCCTCACTGAAATGGACAGATCATCTAAGCAAAAGATCAACAAGGAAATAGACTTTAAATGACACACTGGACCAAATGGACTTCACAGACATATTCAGAACAGTCCATCCCAAAGCAAGAGAATACACATTCTTCTCTAGTGCCCATGGAACATTCTCCAGAATAGATCACATCCTAGGTCACAAATCAGGTCTCAACCAGTACCAAAAGGTTAGGATCGTTCCCTGCCTATTTTCAGACCGCAATGCTTTGAAACTAGAACTCAATCACAAGAGGAAAGTGGGAAAGAACTCATATACATGGAGGCTGAATAGCACCCTACTAAAGGATGAATGGGTCAACCAGGAAATTAAAGAAAAATTTAAAAAATTCATGGAAACAAATGAAAATGAAAACACAACTGTTCAAAATCTTTGAGATACAGCAAAGGCAGTCCTAAAAGGAAAGTATATAGCAATATGAGCCTTTCTCAAGAAACAAGAAAGGTTTCAAATACACAACCTAACCCTACATCTAAAGGAGCTGGAGAAAGAACAGCAAATAGAGCCTAACCCCAACAGAAGAAGAGAAATAATAAAGATCAGAGCAGAAATCAATGAAATAGAAACCTAACGAACAGTAGAACAGATCAATGAAACTAGGAGCCAGTTCTTTGAAAGAATTAACAAGATTGATAAACCCCTGGCCAGACTTATCAAAAAGAAAAGAGAAATGACCCAAATCAACAAAATCATGAATGAAAGAGGAGAGATCACAACCAACACCAAAGAAATACACACAATCATAAGAACATATTATGAGCAAGTATATGCCAGCAAATTCGATAATCTGGAAGAAATGGATACATTCCTAGAGATGTATCAACTACCAAAACTGAACCAGGAAGAAATAGAAAACCTGAACATACCTATAACCACTAAGGAAATTGAAGCAGTCATCAAAAATCTCCCAACAAACAAAAGCCCAGGGCCAGATGGTTTCCCAGGGGAATTCTACCAAGCATTTAAAGAAGAATTAATACCTATTCTT
>NW_028004409.1:0-14753 GCF_054177405.1 Leptonychotes weddellii | reverse complement strand
GGAAAGTTGGCAAGGACTCAAATACATGGAGGCTAAAGAGCATCCTACTAAAGAATGAATGAGTCAACCAGAAATTAAAGAAGAATTAAAATTCATGGAAACAAATGAAAATGAAAACACAACTGTTCAAAATCTTTGGGATGCAGCAAAGGCAGTCCTAAGAGGAAACTATATAGCAAGACAAGCCTTTCTCAAGAAACAAGAAAGGTCTCAAATACATAACCTAAACCTATACCTAAAGGAGCTGGAGAAAGAACAGCAAATAAAGCCTAAACCCAGCAGGAGAAGAGAAATAATAAAGATCAGAGCAGAAATCAATGAAATAAAAACCAAAAGAACAGTACAACAGATCAACGAAACTAGGAGCTGGTTCTTTGAAAGAATTAACAAGATTGATAAACCCCTGGCCAGACTTATCAAAAAGAAAAGAGAAAGGACCCAAATAAATAAAATCATGAATGAAAGAGGAGAAATCACAACCAACACCAAAGAAATACAAACAATTATAAGAACATATTATGAGCAACTATATGCCAGCAAGTTAGATAATCTAGAAGAAATGAATGCATTCCTAGAGGTGTATCAACTACCAAAACTGAACCAGGAAGAAATAGAAAACCTGAACAGACCTATAACCAGTAAGGAAATTGAAGCAGTAATCAAAAGTCTCCCAACAAACCAGAGCCCAGAGCCATATGGCTTCCGAGGGGAATTCTACCAAACATTCAAAGAAGAATTAATACCTATTCTTCTGAAACTGTTCCAAAAAATAGAAATAGAAGGAAAACTTCCAAACTCATTTTATGAGGCCAGCATTACCTTGATCCCAAAATCAGCCAAAGACCCCCAACAAAAAGGAGAATTACAGACCAATATCCCTGATGAACATGGATGCAAAAATTCTCACCAAAATACTAGCCAATAGGATCCAACAGTACATTAAAAGGATTATTCACCACGACCAAGTGGGATTTACTCCTGGGCTGCAAGTTGGTTCAACATCCACAAATCAATCAATGTGATACAATACATTCATAAAACAAAGAACAAGAACCATATGATCCTCTCAATAGATGCAGAAAAAGCATTTGACAAAGTACAGCATCCTTTCTTGATTAAAACTCTTCAGAGTATGGGGATAGAGGATACATATCTCAATATCATAAAAGCCATCTATGAAAAACCCACAGCGAATATCATACTCAATGGGGAAAAACTGAGAGCTTTCCCCCTAAGGTCGGGAACACGGCAGGGATGTCCACTATCACCACTGCTATTCAACATAGTACTAGAAGCCTAGCCACAGCAATCAGAGAACAAATATCATTTTTTTGTAAAGAATTAATGCAGCTTCTTCCCTGCTTCACTTATTTAATATCTAGTTACATATTAGATAAGTCCAGATCATTATACAGCAGGAAGAATTAAGTACAGATTTTCTCTTGCCTAAGCAAAAGAGGTAAAGTTCTCTTGGCATGGAGAGTTAAAAGCTTTTAGACATGGAAGACATTAACGTTTGCAACCTATACTTAATATAATAAAAGTCTTCCCAATCATTAAGGATCCAACGATGTGTTCCATGCAATAGAGAAACTACAAGTTCAAATTTTTACCTCTAAATAAATCAGAAAATTCACAGAACCAAGGAGATAGGAGAAAGAATGAGACAAAGAATACTAGCCCACAACCACCACAGGGTTTTCTCTCTTTCCAAATGCAAGAGAACAGTTTCAAAGGTTTGCTCTCCCCTCTACTTCTCCACAGTGTAAAACTACTGGAAAGAGTTACCTCCATAAATCATTGCCATGGTGTAAACTCCATAATATGTAATGGCGTAGTAGTTAAGTTTTTTTTTTTTAAGTCCTTATCATTAGATACATACTAAAGTATTTGTAGGTAAAAAGGTACAAAAGTGGGTCTCATAAGACTTTATCTGCCACACATTAAAAAAAAAAAGATTTTGGGGCACCAACCTGGCTCAGTCAGTACAGTGTGTGACTCCTGATCTTGGGGTTGTGAGTTTGAGCCCCACATTGGTGTAGAGATTATTTCAAAATAAAATCTTTAGGGGCACCTGGTGGCTCAGTTGGTTAAGTGTCTGCCTTCGGCTCAGGTCACGATCCCAGGGTGCTGGGATCGAGCTCTGTGTCAGGCTCCCTGCTCCATGGAGAGTCTGTTTCTCCCTCTCCTTTTGCCCCTCTCCATCCCCCACTTGTGCACAATCTCTCTCTCTCTCTCTCAAATAAATAAAGTATTTTTTAAAAAATAAAATAAAATCTTAAAAGATTTTAAAGGAATAGAAGAGACAAGAGAGGGACAGTGTTGTTAATTGTTGAAGCTAGGTAATAGGCAGATTTGTTATACTGGCCACTGTCTTTCTGTGTATGCTTGAACATTTCTATAACTAAATTTTTTTAAAGACTGCTGTGTGAAGGTTTGAAAAAAAACTGGGCAGTCATTTCTTGATCTGCAGACTGACTCAGAGTCATCTTGATTCTATTCTTGGCTAGGGTATGAGATGTGTGAAGTATTCAGAACTATGTTGTTTTCACATAGCATTGTATGTGTGAGAATCATTCATGTTAATTCCTTTAGCTGTGGTTTACTGGATAACATTTAATTTCTATTCTCAATGACAAAATGAAATAGTCTGTCCCTCCTTCCTCTGTTCTTTCCCTTCCTTCTTTCTTTTCCTGCCTTCCTTTTTCCCTCCTTCCCTTCTCCTTCTTCATCTTTCTCAAAAAAAGTTTTTTGAAAATCACCTGATTAATATTATATGAATACATGCTTATTATAAACCTCAAAGAACATGAAGTAAAAAAATGAAAGGTTTACTGGAATAGTGAACAGTGATTCCAATGATAATCTTTCAGAAAATCAAATGTTCTTCTGGCATTTTAGAAATCTTAAGGTTGAGAGTCTTACATTTTTAAGTAAAAGTTTCAGAGTCTTAAGGCAACTATCACAAAGGACTTCTGGGGTAAAGTCTTTTAGAATGCAGTGAAAACCAAGAAAAATTTCACTCCCTATAAAATTACTAAGGGAATGAAGATACTCAAAACAAATAGGTCTAAAAGAAATTTTCAATTTGCATCAATAAATTAGAATTGCTAAGTAAAATGTCTTTCTATAGCTTTGAAAATGCACACGTTAGGACAGAGCCACACTTACCCAGATGACCATTTAAGAATAGAAGAGATATGATCGAGCACAAATGTTTTATCTTCACTGTTGTTTGTTAACAACAAAGCATCTTTAACTGTGCCATCTGGTAGTATCTTAGTCATAAAGCACTTGGAATTGAGAGAGGCAAGAAAGACATCCAGAGAGAACAAGGATACCATTTCTATTAACACCAACTACAGCTAATAGCTATCTTTAGTGAGTTTTTATTCTATCCAAGATAATATGTGAAGATTTTTGGATGAATAATCTTATTTAATCTAACAATGATCCTGTAAGGACAGGTAAACTAAAAAGCCCAGGGAGGTAAAGTTATTTGCCCAAAATCACTCAGCTAGCAGTTAGTAAGAAATGGAATCTAGAACTGCAAACTCCAAAGACCATGTTCTTAACCTGAAGTATAAACTGCCTCAATTCATCATGACTTGACCTAGTGAGCTCATTATTTTAAATTAAAATTTTCATATAAGCATGTGAAAGATGCTTACCCCCAAATACCAACTATATCATTGATTCAGAGTCTCCATGATTTGTGTTCCATGTCTCCTTAATTTAATATAATCATTTTTATCATCTTAATAAACACCTATGTATCCTGATCTGAGATATCATACAGAGCTATCAAACAATGGAGAAAAGTTACGTTGACCAGAAGTGCACAACACAAGGAAGTTACAGACATTCAAGGAAACTTGACATATAGTGACAGAAACAAAGAAAGTACTTTGGGCCACAGCTCTACATTCTCTGTAATATCCCTGAGGAATCAGAAGACTTCATTTTAGGAAATACTGAATTGGTTTTATATTTAAAAGTATATTGACATAACCATGGAGGGACCATTGGCACCTGGAATATAGCCTGGAAGGCAGCAAAGTGCCCAAGAGGAAAAAAAAACACACACACACACAAAAAAAACCACCACTAGCTTCAAAATACTCCTTATAAATCTCAGCTCTGACCCAGACTTGACATCATATAAGAGTGATTCTGATGTTCTTCATGTGGTCATAAAATACAAAGAAAGCATAGTAGAAAAGGCAAGAAACTGATGGTATAAAAGCAATGAAGGCAATTCAGTGTTTCTCGTCTCTCTACCAAGTTCTGCAAAATCACATGGCAAAAAGCCTCCTGTCATATGACAACAATAAGGAGAACAGATTCTAACTGTAGAGAGACAATCTATGGCATTCACCCACCTCCTTTATGCCTCGGTCACTGGGTGGTTACCTTTAGTAAGACAGATCATGAGAAAATTTTTTTCCTAAAAAGGAGAAATTCAGTGATGATAAAAAGCCTATACAGCATCAAAGCAAAAGTAAAGCTTTGACTTAAATAAATGAGAATGCACACATAATATGGACAAATAGAGATAAAATGAAGAACTGAGCAGAAAGGCTCAACTACAGAGTTTGCCTGGTTTTTTCCACTTTTCTGGAATAATAACTAAAAACTATTTTGCAGTCAGTACAGCCTGAAACCTATAATACAGCAGAAATTATTATTATTTTTGTATCAGTTAAAGGACAGTGGGTAAGAGCAGTCCTTCTATTAATGGCAAAGAAGTGTATATACACACATAAGTAACACTACCATAAAGTAGAGTTTTTTGTTTTAACAAAATCCATATTTATGTGATTATATTTCCTATGGTTGAGAGCAGCTATAATTAATGGATTTCCCTCCTTCTCTTAATGCAGCCATTTGTCAATTCAAATACAGAATGTCCAATCAATTTTGATGTATTTAGTAAGCAATTTGTCAAATGGTGCTATAATCCAGTTAATATATTAATTCTTGTCATGGAGAGAGTTCTGACAACTACAGCTGACCCTTGAGCAAAACGAGGGTTAGGGGTGCCAAAGCCCCCCCAGTCAAAAATCCATGTATAACTTTTGATTCCCCCCAAACTTACTACTAATTGCCTACCGGAAAGCTTACCAATAAACAGTCAACATGTATTTTGTATATGTATTATATACTGTATTCTTACAATAAAATAAGCTAGAAGAAATA
The DNA here is from genome assembly GCF_054177405.1 of Leptonychotes weddellii. Lineage (NCBI taxonomy): Eukaryota > Metazoa > Chordata > Mammalia > Carnivora > Phocidae > Leptonychotes > Leptonychotes weddellii. Next base: position 9,554 of record NW_028004409.1, on the reverse strand, counting down.
AAATATTATTCAGAAAATCAGAAGGAAGAAAAAATACGTTTACAGTACCATACTATAAAAAATTCACATATAAGTAGACCCACGCAGTCCAAACCCATGCTGTTCAAGGGTCAACCCTTTGTGGTTTTCCATAACTGGTTTGGAAAGAAAACTCTGTCCTGGGACTCAAAGGTCATTCTTTGGCGATAACACCTCAATGTCCCAATATCTGAGAGCATGGTATAGCACATCACTTAACAGGAAAACTATTTTGCTGGGTTCCCCTGGACAGCATGGCTGCTGATTCCTTGTAATGAGCGGGGTTTCTCTGAATCCCTGTGTATCTCATATGTTTTTAATAAAGTCAGCAAACCAATATATGTGACACTAAATGCAACGCAAGTACACTTCTAAGAGAGGAACAAGGCTTTACCAGTGAAATGTATGAATTTTAAACTTAAAAAATATTTCTATAAACATTTTCCACGATTCTAAAATCTTCTTCATATGGATTGCAAAGGAAGTACTCTCAATCCTTTGTTTTTTCCTATCCCAACATTCTTCAGGCAAATACTCCTACCAGTACTTAACATAGACACTGTACTAAGGCCAGACAGTTAGTTACTGGTAGTCAAGCTTCTTGGAAGGCTGACCTTCACTTTCCGCAGTGTGAAGCTCTGGACAGGACAGTTTTCTTGCTTTGTAAATATATTTCATCCACTCATCACTATGCTAGCTCCATCTTTTTCCAGGTCTATCTACACTCCAGGAGCTAGAGATAGAACAAACAGATGTGCCAGGCTTTCTGGTAGGGGGTCCAAGTTCATATCACAGAAGAAATCTGGACTATAATGACCAAGAAAGGTCAAATCTTTTCCCAAACTTTTCTTTTTCCTACCTACCTTCCTTGCTTCCTTCCTTCCTCCCTTCCTCCCTCCCTTTTTTTTTTTTTTTAAAGATTTTATTTATTTATTTGACAGACAGAGAGAGCAACAGCAGGAACACAAGCAGGGCGAGTGGGAGAGGGAGAAGCAGGCTTCCAGCGGAGCAGGGAGCCAGATGCGGGGCTCGATCCCAGGACCCTGGGATCATGACCTGAGCCGAAGGCAGACGCTTAACGACTGAGCCACCCAGGCGCCCCCCCTTCCTCCCTTTTTAGAGAGAGAGCAAGCCAGCGAGCATGGGGTGGTGAGGGGAAGATGGAGGAGAGAGAGAATCTTAAGCAGGCTCCACACCCAGCACAGAGCCCAATGTGGAGCTTAATCTCACAACCCTGAGATCATGACCTGAGCTGAAATCAAAGGACGCTTAACTGACTGAACCACCCAGGTGCCCCACCCAAACTTTTCACAGGGAGATTTCACCACTACCAGTTTGGGGAGAGCAGAGAACTAGAAGACAGGTTTTTAACATGTCACAGATAACCCCCACAGCACCTGGGCATATCTGGCAAACACTTCCCAAAGATGATGGCCCTATCTACGCACTACATCCAAATCTCTACATTTCTCCAACAGAAAATACGAAAGCAGAGATGAAGGCAAACACTTTCTAGAAAAAAAACTGAAAAACATGGCAAAAAAATTTTTTTTAATTAATAAGAAAGAAAAGGAACACTATACTCATCTTCCAGGCATCAGACTCTCCTCAGCCCATTTATGAACCACGCAGGAGCAAAGAAAAAAAAATTGCCAAAGTGATTTGGTACAAGGCTGTGTATTTTAAAACCTGCAATGTGTACTAGGCCTCCAGACTACCAGACGTCCCATTGTTTCATGTGTCTGCTGAGAAAGGTGCCCTATGTGTCAGAAAAGCACACTGAATATTTTTCAATGACCCAGGGGGCAAAGGTCACTTATTATAAATGGATAATGAGACCTAATGCAGTGCTCTGAGTATGGACAAAGAAAGGGTCTATCTGTAGCCCCTGGTGGGTTGGTCATTCAGGCTTTTATGTCCTCTCCACACTTAATGGAGTCAAACAATTGACAGAAATTCTATAGAGAAGGCTGAAACTGAGAGAAACAACTGTATTCTAACCTGACAGACAGATACAAATAGCGACCCTGAAATGGCGCCAGCACCCGTTACCACTAGCACAGCAGACGGCTGTAGCATTCCCCCTGAAGTCCCATTCAGTCATTTGTTAGCAATGAACCTCACTGATGGAAGCGATGGCACATCAAACCGCAAGCTCCTGCCAATATCAACCCATTCCATTATCACAGGTAAGCAGACACAGATCACTCTGCTCTAGCTCCCTATTTTTGAAGAAAAGGGCAATCAGATGTCCCCACGCCCTTGCTACCCAAGTGACAAAATGCACATTCAGGGATATCAGTATCTGAATACATGAACCTTAAACTCAGGTGGGATAGAATAAATGACACCAGAAGCCGAGGTACACATAGATTAGTGGCTTTATGACCTATAGATCATTTTTCTTTGACCTATCAGAATCCATGTCCTATCCTAGTCAAATCTGCCAATCCGATGCTAAGAAACAGTACCAGTATCAGTGGAAAAGAATGTGTACTCCCACCTGTACCTGAAAAAAAGCAACTCATAAAACAACCTAAAGAACATGAAGACACTAATATCATTTACAATTTTGTAAAATAAAGAAAGACATTTAAAAATATAAAACAGCCCTTTATAAAAACTTTCCTTTTGGTTCTTTTCAATTTTAAGGACAATTAAGACAGGAAGGTGGACTGTTTTTTTCCCCAAATGGTACATGCTAAAGCAAATGACAGAAATGCCAAGATTTACTTCACAATGGAGCAAACAGGTCATTAGAGTGTAACAGAAAGGACTTCTGATGTTGAAACATCTCAACAATAAATCAGCAATGACAGAAAAACCCAATGAACTATTCCATAGATGTGAAAATCCACATACAGATTTGGGTATCAATAAGAAGTATGTCTTCCACAGACACAAAAAGGAAGGAGGGAAAAGGGTAGTCTAATCCAAACTTTTCAATCCATCATTTATAAAGTTTGTAGATTGCCGATGGTACTTTCATTTAACTATTCAACAGCTTTTCACTGAAGAAAAGGTATTTAATTTCATAATGTTCCCCAAGTTATACAACACATATACAGCTAAATTCAGGGTTAGGAGATCTTAAACTTTTAGTCTCTTAAAGAAAAACACCATTCATTTCACTAAAATTACCTCGCTATGGATGGACATGTCAGTTGATAAAATTAAGTATAAATAAGAGAAATCAACAAATACAAGTCAATCTGAAGTCGTTTCTTAACTACCTCAGATATTCAGACCTGGACAGAGCAGTATGACACACCCAAGGGCCAACAATGGACTATAAATACTCTTTAAATAAGTCCTACATTACAAGTTTCCTCTACAAGAGAAAAACATTTCTTTTTTCCCCTTCCACCCTACCCACTCTTGGGCAAATATTTATTATGGACAATGCAAGGAAATATTGTTGAGTACCTCCATCATACTTGGTACATACCACAATAGCGATGCAATCCAGGATGTTAAGTTAAATCTAATGTGACATTCGAAAGAGAGCAGCTCAGAAAAGTGCTGCATATTTAACTGCTTTTCCGGGGCACTGACAATGACCATGGTAGATAAGACCAATGATTTTTTTTCCTTTTTGTACCAATACGTTCACTGTAAAACCAATAAAACAAAAGAATAATAAAATACCCTCAAATACTTCTTTCTAAACTCCAAAGTGTGACTTTATATTACAAGGAAAATATTTGCCATTTCTCTTCTCATGATGATAGCTGGTAGGACAGCAGTACAGAATTTAGTTAGGAATCAAGATCTCTAGAATCCAATCTTAAGTGCACTGTTGACTTGTGATTTTCATACTTCGGTATGTAAGATAAATCTCAATACCAGCTTTAGTTACTGTCTACTTCATTATGTATAAAGACTAAAATTAAAGTGCTAGTGAAGTCCAAGAGATTAGTAAACCAGTAACATTTTTTAAAAGCAGATATACCAATTGAGAGCCCAGCTATTCAAAAGAAACTCAGAACTGACTTAGTTCTCTTCAGGATAATAAAAACCAAGATTTTTGTCAAAGCAATACTAACACTTTAAAGTAAGGTTCTGGTTGGAGCTTTTAGAGTGATGAATACTGCCTCCTTACATGTCATGCTGTCTAGGGTATCATAATGGAGCCTCATCACTTCTTTCTATACTCTCTCTGGGATAAGATTATTTCATAGAAAGTGTGCTTGAATTACTATTATTACATACCAAAAAAATCTCAGAAGGGAGCTGAAATCTGTAAACACACATGGAAGTTTGGCGGTTATTTCTAAAAGCCTACTGAACAGTACTACCAGGATATATAACATGCACCAAAATAGAACCCACACTGCAATTACCAATTCTCTGTCCTACTCGAGGCAACATAGTTCCATTAATGTTGCAATGAATGGCATAACCTATTGCCCAAGCCAGTCACCCTTTCCTCCTCGCTTTTCTTTAGTCACCTCACACAGTCCCAAATCCCCATAGGTGCAACCTCCTCAGCCACTTCTCTCCATCCTAATAATTAACTTCTTCCTTCTTTGAATTTCTATACCAATTAATTCAAGCTATTAACATAGCATGTATCACAATGTGTTATAGACACTCACATGTATGTTTCTTATTTGTATTTATGTTACAGACAAAAGTAAAAAGAGCCAAAAATAAAACTGCGGAACTGGTATAATGCAAGCCTAAGATAATACATAGGATTTAAGCATCTGAAGTTTAAAAAATAATTATGATCCTACATTTCCAGTACTGGCCATATAAGAGAGACTAGATTTACATTATCTCCTAAAATAACTAAATTAGGCCTAAGCAAAAGGATATTTTGAACCCTCCATAATAAGGCTTAAGAATAAGCATGGAAAGAATCAAATTTATTCCAAGTAATATGAATGCATCCTAGGAATAAAGAACAATCCACCACTTAACAACATGAAACTGAAAATGCCCAGCATCCTATCAAAAATCATTAGGGATATAAAGAAGCAGGAAAACACAACCCAGACGTAGGAGAAAAATCAATCAATAGAAAAACCTCCAAGAAACACACAGTGGTAAAAGTAATTAGAGCATAGGGATTCTAAAACAGCTATTATAAAATAAATGTTCCATATGTTCAGACACGTACATGATAAGGAAAGAAATGAAAGACATAAAAAAGATCCAAATGGGACTTCTAGAAATGAAAAATATGATATCTGAAATGAAAAAACATTTTGAATAAAATTAACAGCATATTAGGCAGAGAAGAAGACTTGATGTATTTAAATATGTAGAAATACAAATTATACAAAATCAGAGAGAAAAGAAGAATTTTAAAAATTGAATAAAAATTTAGTAAGCTGGGAAAATATCAGGTGGTCAACATACATATAATTGGAGTCACAAAAAGAGAGAAGGGGAGTGACAGAAAAAAATATTTGAACATATAACTGCATAAAAATGTTCAAATTTCAGGAAACTATAAATCCACAAATCCAAGCTTCCCACAAATCACAACAGAAGAAAACCACCCCATGACACTATGGTTTAATTGATTTTTTTTCTGTTTCTCTATATTATTTCTGTTTTTTCTATTGGTTATATGTTTTCTATTTTGCTGATTTCTACTCTGATCTCTATCATGTCCTTTCTTTTGCTTTAATTTGCTCTCCCTTTTCTAGCTTCTGAATGTGGAAGCTGAGGTCATTGCTTTCAGAACTTTATCTTTCACAACATTAGGCATTATTTAGTCCTATAAAATTGCTCTTGAATACTGAGGTAGTGCCATTCCACATATTTTTCTATTTTTCTTTAAAGTTTTTATTTTGAAATGATTATAGATTCATGAGAAGTTGCAAAATAGTACAGCGCAGTCTTATATAGCTTTCACCTAGTTTCAAAACCAGGAAATCACCATTGGTACAATCCACAGACTTTATTCACCAGTTTTTTTTTTTTTTAAAGATTTTATTTTTAAAAGAGAGAATGAGAGACAGAGAGCATGAGAGGGAGGAGGGTCAGAGGGAGAAGCAGACTCCCTGCTGAGCAGGGAGCCTGATGTGGGACTCGATCCCGGGACTCCAGGATCATGACCTGAGCCGAAGGCAGTCACTTAACCAACTGAGCCACCCAGGCGCCCAAGATTTTATTTATTTTAAAGATTTTATTTATTTGAGAGAGAGAGAATGAGAGACAGATAGCAAGAGAGGGAAGAGGGTCAGAGGGAGAAGCAGACTCCCTGCCGAGCAGGGAGCCCGATGCGGGACTCGATCCCGGGACTCCAGGATCATGACCTGAGCCGAAGGCAGTCGCTTAACCAACTGAGCCACCCAGGCGCCCCGCACCAGTTTTATATATACAGTTTTACATACACTCATTTTGTGTGAGGGTGTGTGTTGTTTGTGTGTTTGTATAGAGTTCTATCCAATTTTGCCACAAGTTTATTTGTGGAACCTCTACTACAATCAAGATACAGAACTGTGTCGTCACCACAAGGATCTACCTAACCCTTTATAGTCACATCCAACACCTTCCCTTCCATTCTGTCTCTAAGCCCTGGTCAACACTAAGCTGTTATTCATCTCTATAATTTTGTCATTTTGAGAATGTTATATAAATGGAATCCTTTCTTCTCTTGGTGCTTTTAAGATTTGTAGTAAGCAAACTTTTGAGATTGGCCTTTTCACTTGGCATAATGTCCTCGAGATTCATCCAGTCTGTCGCCATGTATTTATACTTCAAACCACTTTTTTTACCCCCTGAATAGTATTCTAAGATATGGATCTGTTCTGTTGTCATTTTCATTCAGTTCAAAATAATTTCTTATTTCCCTTTGATTTCCTCTGTGAACCACGTATTATTTAGAAGTATGTTGTTTAGTTTCCAAATATTTGTGGATTTTCCAGAGATCTGTTATTCATTTCTTATTTAATTCCATTGTGGTCAGAGAATATATACTTCGTATGACTTGAAAGCTTTTCAATTTATTGAGACTTATTTGATGGCCCAGAAGATGGCCTATCCTTGTCACTGTTTGCTGTGCACTTGAAAAGAATGTGTATCCTACTGTTGTTGGGTAGAGTAGTCCATGTAGTCTGATATTAATGTAGTAACTCAGGGTTTAAAGTATGTTTCTCCTAAGCAGCAATATAGTTGGGGCTTATTTTTTATCCAATTTGACAATCTTTGATTTTTTATTAGGATGTCTGGACCATTTATAACTAATATGAGTACCAATATGCTCAGGGTTACATCATCTTGCTTATTTGCTTCCCTTTTATTTCCTTTCTTGGTGTAGATTGTTTTGGTTTCATTACATACATCACATACATTTCATTATACACATCACAGTTTACCTTCAAGTGATGTTATACCACTCACATACATTCTAAAAACCTTACAATAGTTCCATTTCCCATACTCCTGGCCTTAATGCTACTATTGTCATGCATTATACACACACACACACACACACACACAAAATATATACATATATGCATGTGTATATACATTTATATGTGTATTTTAAAGACTTCAATACATGGATACTATTTTTGTGTTAGCAGTAAATTTTATGTATGTATGTATGTATGTGTGTATGTATGTATGTACGTACGTATTTAGAAAGATCATGCTGGGGAGGGGCAGAAGGAGAGGGAGAGAATCTTAAGCAGGCTCCACAGTCAGCATTGAGCCCAATGTGGGGCTCAATCCCACGACCCTGAGAGCATGACCTGAACCGAAACCAAAAGTCAGATGCTCAACGGACTGCACCACCCAGATACCCCAACAGTAACTTTTAAAGAGACATAAATCATTACCAAAACCCACATATTGACAATCTTTGATTTTTTATTATTGTATATTTTAACCCCCATATTGTATATTTTAACCATTTTCAGTGTTCTTCACTTCTTTCCAACTAGTATCATTTTTCTTCTGTTTGAAGGACTTCCTTTAACATGCCATATAGAACATGTCTATTGCTGATCATTTTTTTTAATATTTTGTATATCTGAGAAAAATGTTCTCTCATTTTGAAAGATGGGGGGAAGGGCCTAGGATTCTAGGTTAACAGGTGCTTCCTTTCAGTACTTAAATCTGTCATTCTTATCATTTTTGCCTTGGTATATAACGTCTTTTTTCCCCTCTGGCTGCTTTTAATTTTAAGATTTTCCTCTTTTTAAATGATTTTGAGCAATTTGATTACAATGTACTTTGGTATGGTTTTCTTCAAGTTTCTTGTGCTTGAGACTTATTGACCTTCGTGGATCTGTGAGTTTATAGCTTGTATCAGATTTGGACATTTTTTGGCCATTTCTCTTGTCACACCACCCCTCCTTCAGGGACTCTAATTTCAAGTATAGGTTATGCCACAGCTCAGTGAAGCTATTTAAAATACTGGTTTTTTCTGTGTTTCATTTAGGATAATTTCTCTTCGTCTATCCTTGAGTTCACTAATATTTTCTTCTGAAATTTCTAATTTATCCTCAATCTTACCCAGTGCAGCTTTCATATTTAGGCTTTCTTATCCAGAACTTTGATCTGAATCTTTAAAATTTCCCATATCTCTGCTTAACTTTTTAAATATACAAAATACAGTTACAATAACTGTTGTAGAGTCACTGTTCCAGACCCTGTGTGGGCTCTAGGCTCTATGCCCTCTAGGACTCTCTAATGGTTGCTTCCTTGGCTTCAGGCATTTTCCTACAACCACCAGTACTGTGTTGAATACTAAAGGAGGACCCTCTGCAGATCTTCAGAGTTCACATTCTGTGCAGATCCCTTCTCTCTGATGGCGTATCCAGCAAATTCTAGGTTAGGAGTTAACAAATAGTAAATAGGGCTTTGTGGGTCATGATGACTCAAATCTGTGGTTATAATTTATATATATATAAATTATACATATAAATTATATATATATTATATATATATTTTTTAAAGTGGCTATAGACAACATAGAAATGAAATGGTATGGCTGTTGGAGTAAAACTTTATTTACAATAATAGTTCATAAGAGTTTGCTGATAGGTGCTCTTCCTTGGTCTTACTGGACTCTCTGCTCCATCTCCTCTGTATTCCACTTGCACCCCCACCCCCAATGCAGCACAGTCCCCAAACTCTTTCAAGGCAATAAATGGAGGCAGTTTTAAGGCTTGCCTCATTTGTTTCCCATCTCCCAGGAATCACTGCCTCTCATTCCCTGGTGTCCAGGTACTTGAAAACGGTTGTTTTACGTATTCTGGTTTTTGTTGTTGTTTCAGGCAGAATGGTCAATCTCAAATGGAGCCTCAAGAAATACCCAATAAAGAATATTATTTTCACACACACAAAAAATTTTAAATCCACTGAAATGTACATGTGTGAAACATATTTATTTTTTTTAAGATTTTATTTATTTATTTGACAGAGAGAGGCACAGCGAGAGAGGGAACACAAGCAGGGGGAGTGGGAGAGGGAGAAGCAGGCTTCCCACTGAGCAGGGAGCCCAATGCGGGACTCGATCCCAGGACCCTGGGATCATGACCTGAGCCGAAGGCAGACGCTTAACGACTGAG
>NW_028004408.1:0-200 GCF_054177405.1 Leptonychotes weddellii | reverse complement strand
TTTTTTTTTTTTGTATTTTTTTTATTCTTATGTTAATCCCCATACATTACATCATTAGTTCTAGATGAAGTGTTCCATGATTCATTGTTTGTGCATAACACCCAGTGCTCCATGCAGAACGTGCCCTCCTCAATACCCACCACCAGGCCAACCCATCCTCCCACCCCCCTCCCCTCTAGAACCCTCAGTTTGTTTTTCAG
>NW_028004407.1:0-200 GCF_054177405.1 Leptonychotes weddellii | reverse complement strand
ATTTTTTTTTTTTATTCTTATGTTAATCCCCATACATTACATCATTAGTTCTAGATGAAGTGTTCCATGATTCATTGTTCGTGCACAACACCCAGTGCTCCATGCAGAACGTGCCCTCCTCAATACCCACCACCAGGCCAACCCATCCTCCCACCCCCCTCCCCTCTAGAACCCTCAGTTTGTTTTTCAGAGTCCATCTT
>NW_028004406.1:0-200 GCF_054177405.1 Leptonychotes weddellii | reverse complement strand
TCTTCTTAATTCTTTCAAAAAACCAGCTCCTAGTTTTGTTGATTTGTTCTACTATTCTTTTGGTTTCTATTTCATCGATTTCTGCTCTGATCTTTATTATTTCTCTTCTCCTGCTGGGTTTAGGCTTTATTTGCTGTTCTTTCTCCAGCTCCTTTAGGTGTAGGGTTAGGTTGTGTATTTGAGACCTTTCTTGTTTCTTG
>NW_028004405.1:0-200 GCF_054177405.1 Leptonychotes weddellii | reverse complement strand
GGTGAAGCCCAAGATCATTAAAAAGAGGACCAAGACGTTCATCAGGCACCATTCAGACCAGTATGTCCAAATTAAGCGCAACCGGCGGAAACCCAGAGGCACAGACAGCAGGGTGCACAGAAGACTCAGGCGCCAGATCCTGATGCCCAGCACTGATTACGGGAGCAACAAGGAAAAAAAGCACACTCTGCCCAGTGGCG
>NW_028004404.1:0-200 GCF_054177405.1 Leptonychotes weddellii | reverse complement strand
TATTCTTATGTTAATCCCCATACATTACATCATTAGTTTTAGATAAAGTGTTCCATGATTCATTGTTTGTGCATAACACCCAGTGCTCCATGCAGAATGTGCCCTCCTCAATACCCACCACCAGGCTAACCCATCCTCCCACCCCCCTTCCCTCTAGAACCCTGTTAGTTTTTCAGAGTCCATCGTCTCTCATGGTTCGT
>NW_028004403.1:0-200 GCF_054177405.1 Leptonychotes weddellii | reverse complement strand
TTTTTTTTTTTTTTAAAGATTTTATTTATTTACTTATTAGAGAGCAAGCGAGAGAGAAACAGCATGAGAGAGGAGAGGGTCAGAGGGAGAAGCAGGCTCCCCGCTGAGCCAGGAGCCCGATGTGGGACTCGATCCCAGGACCCTGGGATCATGACCTGAGCCGAAGGCAGTCGCTCAACCGACTGAGCCACCCAGGCGCC
>NW_028004402.1:0-200 GCF_054177405.1 Leptonychotes weddellii | reverse complement strand
TTCTTTTTTTTTTATTCTTATGTTAATCCCCATACATTACATCATTAGTTCTAGATGAAGTGTTCCATGATTCATTGTTCGTGCACAACACCCAGTGCTCCATGCAGAACGTGCCCTCCTCAATACCCACCACCAGGCCAACCCATCCTCCCACCCCCCTCCCCTCTAGAACCCTCAGTTTGTTTTTCAGAGTCCATCTT
>NW_028004401.1:0-200 GCF_054177405.1 Leptonychotes weddellii | reverse complement strand
TTTTTTTTTTTTAAAGATTTTATTTATTTATTTGAGAGAGAGAGAATGAGAGACAGAGAGCATGAGAGGGAGGAGGGTCAGAGGGAGAAGCAGACTCCCTGCCGAGCAGGGAGCCCGATGCGGGACTCGATCCCGGGACTCCAGGATCATGACCTGAGCCGAAGGCAGTCGCTTAACCGACTGAGCCACCCAGGCGCCCC
>NW_028004400.1:0-200 GCF_054177405.1 Leptonychotes weddellii | reverse complement strand
TGTTCTGACAGCTTACTGTGTCCTTCTGCCCGACTATATCTAATAATACCATGATGAATTAGTCCTCTTTCCTAAGCACGTTGTTACTACTGACTATGAGTTTGGAAACAGAGCCAAATATGCAGAGCAAAAAATCCAACTTTACAATGGGCTCTCTGATATTTTTACAATTCTTTCTTTTTTTTTTGGATTTTTTTTTT
>NW_028004399.1:0-200 GCF_054177405.1 Leptonychotes weddellii | reverse complement strand
TTTTTTTTTTTAAAGATTTTATTTATTTATTTGACAGAGAAAGACACAGCGAGAGAGGGAACACAAACGGGGAGTGGGAGAGGGAGAAGCAGACTCCCTGCCGAGCAGGGAGCCCGATGCGGGACTCGATCCCGGGACTCCAGGATCATGACCTGAGCCGAAGGCAGTCGCTTAACCAACTGAGCCACCCAGGCGCCCTA
>NW_028004398.1:0-987 GCF_054177405.1 Leptonychotes weddellii | reverse complement strand
TCCCCCTGCTTGTGTTCCCTCTCTCGCTGTCTCTGTCAAATAAGTAAATAAAATCTTAAAAAAAAAAATGAACAGATGAAAGAATGAAGGAGTGATATAGCGGCTGACGGTTTTGAGCACTGACGATGCGCCGCGTGTTTCCAACACATCTTCCAAGAAGCCTCCTCGGGGGCCAGAGTGCCGGTGAGCCGCAGGACCACGCTGAGAGCCGCCCCAGCGGGTCCAGAGGCCGGTCAGGCCTAGTGCTCTGAGTCCCTGAGACCACCAGTGGGACCCAGTCCTGATTTCCTGCTGGGGCCTCCACGTGAAACTTGCCTGCTGGCCCAGAGGCTGCTTGAGATGTCAAAGAAGCTCCAAATAAACAAAAAACCCCAGCTGCCCAGCCCCTTGGCTCTGTGCCACGGGGTAAGTCCACGTTGTTGTGCAAACCTAATAAATTGACCCGGGCCCCGCCTCCGCCCCCCGGGTCTGTAAAGGACCAGGACAACTTTAATAAATGGTGACGTTTCCTGAGACTCTCCGTCCTCGGGGAAGGCTTGGGAAAGAGCCGTTTATGTCTTCTGGGGCGCACAGCTAATCAGCCAGAGGGGTTTAAATCAGAGAGGATTTGGGGGCGGCCAGATTCGGCTCATTTGAACTCAGATAAAACTCTATTCATCAGTCTCTGTCCCACACCATCGAGGCAAGTTTAAAGGGCCATCTCGGTGCCCGGCGAAGTTATATTTTAACCAGTCAGTCGGCAAAGATAAGAGCCCTGATCAGAGTCCATCTAAACAGACACCACAGGAAGCGTATCAGCCTGGGCCTCAGTGGGGCCTCTCGGGAAGCTCATTTCCGGATTCCTCTCCAAGAGCCTCACTTTAATTTAAATCAACATATTTATTTTTGTTAATTACTACAGGACAGCTAGGACAAATTCTGAAACTCCAAGGTCAGCAGGGAGTTCGAAGAGCCAGCCTGGAACCTCAAAGCACAGAGGAGAAGCAC
>NW_028004397.1:0-200 GCF_054177405.1 Leptonychotes weddellii | reverse complement strand
TTTTTTTTTTTTAAAGATTTTATTTATTTATTTGAGACAGAGAGAATGAGAGACAGAGAGCATGAGAGGGAGGAGGGTCAGAGGGAGAAGCAGACTCCCTGCCGAGCAGGGAGCCCGATGCGGGACTCGATCCCGGGACTCCAGGATCATGACCTGAGCCGAAGGCAGTCGCTTAACCGACTGAGCCACCCAGGCGCCCA
>NW_028004396.1:0-200 GCF_054177405.1 Leptonychotes weddellii | reverse complement strand
CTTTTTTTTTTTAAAGATTTTATTTATTTATTTGAGACAGAGAGAATGAGAGACAGAGAGCATGAGAGGGAGGAGGGTCAGAGGGAGAAGCAGACTCCCTGCCGAGCAGGGAGCCCGATGCGGGACTCGATCCCGGGACTCCAGGATCATGACCTGAGCCGAAGGCAGTCGCTTAACCGACTGAGCCACCCAGGCGCCCG
>NW_028004395.1:0-200 GCF_054177405.1 Leptonychotes weddellii | reverse complement strand
GAATGTTGGCAGAGGGGAAATGACAGAGGGAGTGTGTCCAGGATGAAGTCAGAGCTCGGCGATGTCCCCGCTGCTGGGGGGCAGGGCCCGGCCATGCTCTCCGGGGAGCCCAGCTGTCATTTGCTGACTGTTGTTTGGAAGCAGAATGGACAGAGGCAGGACATTTTCACACCGCCATTTTGATTAAATGGCCATTACCG
>NW_028004394.1:0-200 GCF_054177405.1 Leptonychotes weddellii | reverse complement strand
TTTAAGCAACGTTAAAGGTGAAGATAACCCACAGAAAATCTACAGATTAGTTCAAATAATTCTTTTAAATGAAGAAATTAAAATATTGAATATATTGGTCTGTGGTATAAATAGGCAATGATCAGACTATCCCTTTCCCTAATACCTAAAATATGGAAAACAACATCATGTTGAGATCTATTTTGACAAAATAAATTGTT
>NW_028004393.1:0-200 GCF_054177405.1 Leptonychotes weddellii | reverse complement strand
GACAATTTATTTTGTCAAAATAGATCTCAACATGATGTTGTTTTCCATATTTTAGGTATTAGGGAAAGGGATAGTCTGATCATTGCCTATTTATACCACAGACCAATATATTCAATATTTTAATTTCTTCATTTAAAAGAATTATTTGAACTAATCTGTAGATTTTCTGTGGGTTATCTTCACCTTTAACGTTGCTTAAG
>NW_028004392.1:0-200 GCF_054177405.1 Leptonychotes weddellii | reverse complement strand
TATTTTTAAATAAAGTTTATTTTTTAGGGCAGTATAGCAAAATTGAGAGTAAAGTACAGAGATTTCCCATACACCTACTGCCCCTAAATATGCATAGCCTCTCATATTATCAACATCCCCCACCAGAGTGGTACATTTGTTATGATTGATGAACCTACATTGGCACATCATTATTAGCCAGAGTCCTCAGGGTTTACCAG
>NW_028004391.1:0-200 GCF_054177405.1 Leptonychotes weddellii | reverse complement strand
GGGGTGCACGTACCCCTTCGGATCCCTACTTTTGTATCTTTGGGGTAAATACCCAGTAGTGCAATTGCTGGATCATATGGTAGCTCTATTTTCAACTTTTTGAGGAACCTCCATACAGTTTTCCAGAGTGGCTGCACCAGCTTGCATTCCCACCAACAGTGTAGGAGGGTTCCCCTTTCTCCGCATCCCCGCCAACATCT
>NW_028004390.1:0-200 GCF_054177405.1 Leptonychotes weddellii | reverse complement strand
GAAAAAAAAAAAAAAAAGTGTGGCAGTGTGTGCCATTTTCATACCATACTGGAAAAACACCCCTAACTGAAACAGACTGATGCATAGCTCTGGGCTCTAGGAAACAATGATACTGGCTTAATGCAAGATATAGAATGTACAAGAATAGCTTACCAAAAACAAGCTGTGACCATGTCTAAAACAATATCCTTTGTAGGAAG
>NW_028004389.1:0-200 GCF_054177405.1 Leptonychotes weddellii | reverse complement strand
TGGCATATCCATATAATGGAATACTATTCAGCAATAAAAATGAATTACTGATATACATAACAACATGGATGAATCAAAATAATTATGATGAATGAAAGACGCCAGTTAGAAAAGAGTACTTACCACATGATTCCATTTATATAACATTCTAGAAAATGCAAACTAATTTTTAGTAACCGAAAGCAGATCTATGATTACTA
>NW_028004388.1:0-200 GCF_054177405.1 Leptonychotes weddellii | reverse complement strand
TTTTTTTTAAAGATTTTATTTATTTATTTGAGACAGAGAGAATGAGAGAGACAGAGAGCACATGAGAGGGGGGAGGGTCAGAGGGAGGAGCAGACTCCCTGCAGAGCAGGGAGCCCGATGCGGGACTCGATCCCGGGACTCCAGGATCATGACCTGAGCCGAAGGCAGTCGCTTAACCAACTGAGCCACCCAGGCGCCCT
>NW_028004387.1:0-987 GCF_054177405.1 Leptonychotes weddellii | reverse complement strand
GTGGGATCAAGACCTGAGCCGAAGGCAGACGCCTAACGACTGAGCCCCTCAGACGCCCCCTAGGGCACTTTCTTAGTCAGGCAGATATTAATGAATTTTCATGAGGTTAATGAAACGAGTAAAGGCATTTATGCCATCGATGCGTTCTGCTCTCCCTGGCTGAGAAATGGGATCCAGAGGGCATAGGACAGGGATGAAAAGTTTTAAGAGGAGAGATAATGAGAAGGGAAAGTTTGGGGTACATGTGGGGGGCAAGACTTAGCGGGGGAAGAAGGGGCACAGAAAGGGAATAAACACCCTTGAAAACAAACTCAACAAGTTAATGGTGCATCTCTGCCCAGAGTGGGTCTGCTTTTCTGCGCACACAAGGACTCGGTCAGACCGAGCCACCAGCCATGTCCTGATGAGTGCAGGATGCCAGGAACAGATGGAAATTGAGCAAGAAGCAAAGCCGCTTCGCATCTCCTGACTCTGGTTTGCCTTTCAGTGTTGGGAAACCCTCATTGGCCAGGAAATCTACCGACTCCTTCTGATGGATTTTGTATTCTCTTTAGCTGATTCCTTCCTGGGCGAGTTTCTGAGGAGGTAAATATTTGTCAGCCTTGAGTAATTAATACCTGATGTTGGAACCAGAGCCATAGTCTTGGCTGAGCAGGAAGTATGGGTATCCTTTATACTTATATACTTAGTACATAAGTATCCCTTATATACTTTAGTGTGCACTGTTAGAAGTCTGCCTTTCATTCTTTGGGATACTGATTCTTTCTGAATTAACTGATATTTCGCTTTTATCTGACAGTCCTGTTGTCCAAGTTCATTTGGTTCAGCTAGCCCTTTACAACCTTCTCTTGAAAAAAAAAAAAAGGGCTAGAAATAAAACATAGAAACTGAAAGTCATTTGAGAACTTTCCACCATAGATAATTTTTTTTTTTTAAAGATTTTATTTATTTATTTGAGACAGAGAGAATGAGAGAGAGAGAGAGCAC
>NW_028004386.1:0-200 GCF_054177405.1 Leptonychotes weddellii | reverse complement strand
TTCTTCTTCTTTTTTTTTTCTTAACATATATTGCATTATTTGTTTCAGAGGTACAGATCTGAGATTCAACAGTCTTGCACAATTCACAGCGCTTACCAGAGCACATACCCTCCCCAGTGTCTATCACCCAGTCACCCCATCCCTCCCACCCCACCCCCCACTCCAACAACACTCAGTTTGTTTCCTGCGATTAAGAATTC
>NW_028004385.1:0-200 GCF_054177405.1 Leptonychotes weddellii | reverse complement strand
GGATAAAAAATATGTAGAGAATTTTCATTTCATTCTCAATAATTATTCTGTCTGTATGACTGTGCTGATGTAAGAAATATATGGGCGTGGGCTTTTCCATAACAGAAATTGGATGTGAGGGCGATCTGGCTGCGACATCTGTCACCCCATTGATCGCCAGGGTTGATTCGGCTGATCTGGCTGGCTAGGCGGGTGTCCCT
>NW_028004384.1:0-200 GCF_054177405.1 Leptonychotes weddellii | reverse complement strand
TTTTTTTTTTTTTTAAAGATTTTATTTATTTATTTGAGAGAGAGAGAATGAGAGAGAGAGAACACATGAGAGGGGATAGGGTCAGAGGACGAAGCAGACTCCCTGCCGAGCAGGGAGCCCGATGCGGGACTCGATCCCGGGACTCCAGGATCATGACCTGAGCCGAAGGCAGTCGCTTAACCAACTGAGCCACCCAGGCG
>NW_028004383.1:0-200 GCF_054177405.1 Leptonychotes weddellii | reverse complement strand
GAAATAGCTGCCAGTGTTCCAGAAATTACACACGATATCCACATTTGAGACAGAACGGGATATCTGTTCCTTCTACCAGGAAAGCAAAATTTGACTTCACCCCACACCCAGCACATTTTTGCCTATCTCTTCACCCAGAAGTGGGTCATATGGCCCTGCTAGCTTCAAAGGAAGCTGGGAAAGCCATGAAAAGGATCGTT
>NW_028004382.1:0-200 GCF_054177405.1 Leptonychotes weddellii | reverse complement strand
GACGATCCTTTTCATGGCTTTCCCAGCTTCCTTTGAAGCTAGCAGGGCCATATGACCCACTTCTGGGTGAAGAGATAGGCAAAAATGTGCTGGGTGTGGGGTGAAGTCAAATTTTGCTTTCCTGGTAGAAGGAACAGATATCCCGTTCTGTCTCAAATGTGGATATCGTGTGTAATTTCTGGAACACTGGCAGCTATTTT
>NW_028004381.1:0-200 GCF_054177405.1 Leptonychotes weddellii | reverse complement strand
TTTTTTTTTTAAAGATTTTATTTATTTATTTGAGAGAGAGAGAATGAGAGAGAGCACATGAGAGGGGGGAGGGTCAGAGGGAGAAGCAGACTCCCCGCCAAGCAGGGAGCCCGATGCGGGACTCGATCCAGGGACTCCAGGATCATGACCTGAGCCGAAGGCAGTCGCTTAACCAACTGAGCCACCCAGGCGCCCCACAC
>NW_028004380.1:0-200 GCF_054177405.1 Leptonychotes weddellii | reverse complement strand
GGCTGGGCCATGCCATGTACCTCCTTTTGCCCACTAATGGGTCGACCATATT
The DNA here is from genome assembly GCF_054177405.1 of Leptonychotes weddellii. Classification (NCBI taxonomy): domain Eukaryota; kingdom Metazoa; phylum Chordata; class Mammalia; order Carnivora; family Phocidae; genus Leptonychotes; species Leptonychotes weddellii. Next base: position 148 of record NW_028004380.1, on the reverse strand, counting down.
GTTCTCCCGTGACAGACAGCAGAACTTCGGTGGAAGAATGCTTGAACCGCACCTCACCATCCCTCACCCAGTAGGGCCCATTACAGAGCACCGTCCAGTCATCCAGATAATCGCCTTCACCTTCCTCACCAAAAGCACTCACTTCCTG
>NW_028004379.1:0-200 GCF_054177405.1 Leptonychotes weddellii | reverse complement strand
TGAGAGATGATGGACTCTGAAAAACAAACAGGGTTCTAGAGGGGAGGGGGGTGGGAGGATGGGTTAGCCTGGTGGTGGGTATTGAGGAGGGCACATTCTGCATGGAGCACTGGGTGTTATGCACAAACAATGAATCATGGAACACTTCATCTAAAACTAATGATGTAATGTATGGGGATTAACATAAGAATAAAAAAAAT
>NW_028004378.1:0-200 GCF_054177405.1 Leptonychotes weddellii | reverse complement strand
TTTTTTTTTTTTTTTTTAAAGATTTTATTTATTTATTTGAGAGAGAGAGAATGAGAGACAGAGAGCATGAGAGGGAGGAGGGTCAGAGGGAGAAGCAGACTCCCCGCCGAGCAGGGAGCCCGATGCGGGACTCGATCCCGGGACTCCAGGATCATGACCTGAGCCGAAGGCAGTCGCTTAACCAACTGAGCCACCCAGGT
>NW_028004377.1:0-200 GCF_054177405.1 Leptonychotes weddellii | reverse complement strand
GCCTGGGTGGCTCAGTTGGTTAAGCGACTGCCTTCGGCTCAGGTCATGATCCTGGAGTCCCGGGATCGAGTCCCGCATCGGGCTCCCTGCTCGGCGGGGAGTCTGCTTCTCCCTCTGACCCTCCTCCCTCTCATGCTCTCTGTCTCTCATTCTCTCTCTCTCAAATAAATAAATAAAATCTTTAAAAAAAAAAAAAAAAG
>NW_028004376.1:0-987 GCF_054177405.1 Leptonychotes weddellii | reverse complement strand
TTTGAGGACACAGTGAGAACAATGCCATCTGTGAACAAAGAAGAGGGGTCTCACCAGACCACACACCTGCCCTTGACCTTGGACTTCCCAGCTTCCAGAACTCTGAGAACTTGATTGGATCTATTTTGGCACTCTCTTTTTTGTTCCGTTGATCTATGTGCTTGATCTTTCCCCAACACCACGCTATCTTGATTACTCTACCTGTATAGTAAGTCTTGAAGTTGGGTGACGTCAGTCTGACCTTGTTCTTTTTCTTCCACCTTGCGCTGGCTGTTCTGGGTCTTTTGCCTCTCCACCCCTACAGACCTGCACTGTCCCATTCACACCCTCTACCAAAGTGGGCTGCTTCGAGAACAGCCCCACCTGTTCTGCATCCTCTAGCCAGGTCAGGCCACGTCTACAGACAAGCTCCCGCCTGCCCACATCCTCCAGGAATGGCAGGCTGCCTGTACCGACCAGCGCCAGCTCACACTCTTGCAAGTTTTTGCTTTCTTTGTTTTGTTTTGGTTTTTTGCCACAGAAAGCCTGCATGTTTCTGTGGCCATCACTCCCTCTATGAAGTGGCCTCGTCCTTGGAGGGGGTCCCCGTCCTGTCCTCAGTTGCCCCAGGGTCCCCTCTTTCTCACCCTAGAAATAGTAGCTGTTCTTCTGCACCTTCTACCTCCAGGCTCCTTCTGAACTCCTGTTAGTAATGAACCACCTTGTCTTGTTCTACTTTATATTAAAATATCCCTGTTCAAATAACCGGTGAAATTTCTGTCTCTGTTCCTGTTGGACCCTGACTAATAGAGCCCCTGACAGAGCCAAACAAGGAGTCAGCGGCAAAAGCGGGGACATCGCTGGTGGAGTCACAGCTCCAGCAGGATGGTGGGGGAGGGGGAGGGAGTGGCGTTTGGAGTTGACATACAGTCCCTCAGTAGCTGGAACAGAGGGTGAAATAAAGATATTTTCAGACGAACATAACACTTTTCCATTAGCAGATCCTCA
>NW_028004375.1:0-200 GCF_054177405.1 Leptonychotes weddellii | reverse complement strand
TTTTTTTTTTTTTTAAAGATTTTTATTTATTTGACAGAGAGAGATACAGCGAGAGAGGGAACACAAGCAGGGGGAGTGGAGAGGGAGAAGCAGGCCTCCTGCCGAGCAGGGAGCCCGATGCGGGGCTCGATCCCAGGACCCTGGGATCATGACCTGAGCCGAAGGCAGACGCTTAACGACTGAGCCACCCAGGCGCCCCT
>NW_028004374.1:0-200 GCF_054177405.1 Leptonychotes weddellii | reverse complement strand
TTTTTTTTTTTTTTTTTTAAAGATTTTATTTATTTATTTGACAGAGAGAGCGAGAGAGCACAAGCAGGGGGAACAGTAGAGGGAGAGGGAGAAGCAGGCTCCCCGCCAAGCAGGGAGCCCGATGCGGGGCTCGATCCCAGGACCCTGAGATCATGACCTGAGCTGAAGGCAGACGCTTAACGACTGAGCCACCCAGGCGC
>NW_028004373.1:0-200 GCF_054177405.1 Leptonychotes weddellii | reverse complement strand
GAATATCGCCTCGGATTCACTTCTCCGCACGTCCTACCTTCCAGAAAGTGGTCGCTTTTCTGTTCAGAGAGTTGTTGCTATTCCTTTCTTCGATCTCCTGTTGAGTTTGTAGGTGTTCAGAATGGTTTGATCCCTATCCAGCTGAATTCCTGAGAGGAGACGAAATCCAGGTCTCCTACTCCTCCGCCATCTTGCTCCTG
>NW_028004372.1:0-200 GCF_054177405.1 Leptonychotes weddellii | reverse complement strand
TTTTTTTTATTCTTATGTTAATCCCCATACATTACATCATTAGTTCTAGATGAAGTGTTCCATGATTCATTGTTTGTGCATAACACCCAGTGCTCCATGCAGAATGTGCCCTCCTCAATACCCACCACCAGGCTAACCCATCCTCCCACCCCCCTCCCCTCTAGAACCCTCAGTTTGTTTTTCAGAGTCCATTGTCTCTC
>NW_028004371.1:0-200 GCF_054177405.1 Leptonychotes weddellii | reverse complement strand
TTTTTTTTTTTTTTTTAAGATTTTATTTATTTATTTGAGACAGAGAGAATGAGAGACAGAGAGCATGAGAGGGAGGAGGGTCAGAGGGAGAAGCAGACTCCCTGCCGAGCAGGGAGCCCGATGCGGGACTCGATCCAGGGACTCCAGGATCATGACCTGAGCCGAAGGCAGTCGCTTAACCAACTGAGCCACCCAGGCGC
>NW_028004370.1:0-200 GCF_054177405.1 Leptonychotes weddellii | reverse complement strand
TTTTTTTTTTTTTTTTAAAGATTTTATTTATTTGACAGAGAGAGACACAGCGAGAGAGGGAACACAAGCAGGGGGAGTGGGAGAGGGAGAAGCAGGCTCCCCGCAGAGCAGGGAGCCCGATGCGGGGTTCGATCCCAGGACCCTGGGATCATGACCTGAGCCGAAGGCAGTCGCTTAACCAACTGAGCCACCCAGGCGCC
>NW_028004369.1:0-200 GCF_054177405.1 Leptonychotes weddellii | reverse complement strand
TTTTACATAAAGGACAACTTCAAAAGTCTGCAGAACTTTAAATGATATCAGATACACCTTCAAAAAATGCTGGTATACAGTTAGATTTCTGAATAATTCTTTAAAAACGTTAGATTTAGGGCACCTGGGTGGCTCAGTCATTAAGCGTCTGCCTTTGGCTCAGGTCATGGTCCCAGGGTCCTGGGATCGAGCCCCACATT
>NW_028004368.1:0-200 GCF_054177405.1 Leptonychotes weddellii | reverse complement strand
TTTTTTTTTTTTCTTTTTTTTTTTTTATTCTTATGTTAATCCCCATACATTACATCATTAGTTCTAGATGAAGTGTTCCATGATTCATTGTTCGTGCACAACACCCAGTGCTCCATGCAGAACGTGCCCTCCTCAATACCCACCACCAGGCCAACCCATCCTCCCACCCCCCTCCCCTCTAGAACCCTCAGTTTGTTTTT
>NW_028004367.1:0-200 GCF_054177405.1 Leptonychotes weddellii | reverse complement strand
TTCTTTTTTTTTTTTTTATTCTTATGTTAATCCCCATACATTACATCATTAGTTCTAGATGAAGTGTTCCATGATTCATTGTTCGTGCACAACACCCAGTGCTCCATGCAGAACGTGCCCTCCTCAATACCCACCACCAGGCCAACCCATCCTCCCACCCCCCTCCCCTCTAGAACCCTCAGTTTGTTTTTCAGAGTCCA
>NW_028004366.1:0-200 GCF_054177405.1 Leptonychotes weddellii | reverse complement strand
CGCGGGCAAGGCCCCTGCTGTTCCCTTCATCCCCCCTCTCCTCCTGTCCACCCGTCCTTCCCGCCCGCATTCCTGAGGGTGCAGACGTTGGGTCTCTGTCCTTCCTCTGTCCTCCCTCCACCTGGAGAGCCTCCCCAGGTGACCTGGGGCCGGGGTCGCCTGGAGCCCAGCTCGCCGGCCACCTGGGTAGGAACTAACGT
>NW_028004365.1:0-987 GCF_054177405.1 Leptonychotes weddellii | reverse complement strand
GTCTGACACCAGTTACAAGCTGTAGCTAAAACAGTTTGTTGGAGCACATAAAGTACTGCCATGTATATCAAACAAATAAACTAGGTCTGCTGTGAGGGAATTAGGGAAATCTTGGCTTTACAGAGTCACTGCCCTTTGGCAGTGCTCTTGGCAAATGCTGACAGTCTACTTTATCTCCTAGCAGCTTATGATATATACATAAATTTTTTTTCTCTCAAAAATATATTGGTCTGTCTTTCCTAAGGCTGTTTCTACACACAATAATCATTTTTTTACGCCAAAAAGAGGTTTTGGTTAAACTACTGAAACATGACTTAATTTGATTAAGGAAAAGAAAAAATGGAGGAGACAAGTTACCCTTAAAGGACCTAAGTGGAAAACTTCATTTCATTATTTAAAAGACACTTGATTTTTGTTCTTTAGAAATATTAATGTTGTCAGATCACCCTTAAAAAATGTTAAGATTATTAAATTAACATCAGTCAAATTCTGAACCCTGGAGATATTACATGTACTTTGCAAGCCACTCTGGCTTCTTGACGAATATGATTTGACTTTTTAGTTAAAAAGAATAAGAAGCTAAATACTTTTGCCAGACCATTAGTCCTTAAGGCCTAATAATGGCTTAAATTTATTTATATATATTTTAATAAATATTTTTAATTGTGTGGTATATCAGACTTTAAGTTTGGTTTATATAAATAAGAAATAATTGATTCAGGGGAGCAAGAAGTAATTATTGACCAGGCTTTAGCAACTTAAACCAAGAAGGAAAAAGCATTTATAAGAATACTAAATTAATTGTGAGAAGTATTATCAGTTTGTTTGAAAATAGTATTACTAAGATTCATAAATTGACTTGAAAAAAATTAGAGAAGGTAACTCTTTTTTTAATTTTTTGAAATTATTTATTTATTTATTTATTTTTATTCTTATGTTAATCCCCATACATTACATCATTAGTTTTAGATGTAGTGTTCCATGATT
>NW_028004364.1:0-200 GCF_054177405.1 Leptonychotes weddellii | reverse complement strand
TTCTTTTTTTTTTTTTTTTAAAGATTTTATTTATTTATTTGACAGAGAGAGACACAGCGAGAGAGGGAACACAAGCAGGGGGAGTGGGAGAGGGAGAAGCAGGCTCCCCGCAGAGCAGGGAGCCCGATGCGGGACTCGATCCCAGGACCCTGGGATCATGACCTGAGCTGAAGGCAGTCGCTTAACCAACTGAGCCACCC
>NW_028004363.1:0-200 GCF_054177405.1 Leptonychotes weddellii | reverse complement strand
TTTTTTTTAAAGATTTTATTTATTTATTTGACAGAGAGAGACACAGTGAGAGAGGGAATACAAGCAGGGGGAGTGGGAGAGGGAGAAGCAGGCTTCCCCGCTGAGCAGGGAGCCCGATGCGGGGCTCGATCCCAGGACCCTGGGATCATGACCTGAGCCGAAGGCAGACGCTCAACGACTGAGCCACCCAGGTGCCCCAG
>NW_028004362.1:0-200 GCF_054177405.1 Leptonychotes weddellii | reverse complement strand
TTTTTTTTTTTTAAAGATTTTATTTATTTATTTGAGACAGAGAGAATGAGAGACAGAGAGCATGAGAGGGAGGAGGGTCAGAGGGAGAAGCAGACTCCCTGCCGAGCAGGGAGCCCGATGCGGGACTCGATCCAGGGACTCCAGGATCATGACCTGAGCCGAAGGCAGTCGCTTAACCGACTGAGCCACCCAGGCGCCCC
>NW_028004361.1:0-200 GCF_054177405.1 Leptonychotes weddellii | reverse complement strand
CGAACCATGAGAGACGATGGACTCTGAAAAACAAACTGAGGGTTCTAGAGGGGAGGGGGGTGGGAGGATGGGTTAGCCTGGTGGTGGGTATTGAGGAGGGCACATTCTGCATGGAGCACTGGGTGTTATGCACAAACAATGAATCATGGAACACTTCATCTAGAACTAATGATGTAATGTATGGGGATTAACATAAGAAT
>NW_028004360.1:0-200 GCF_054177405.1 Leptonychotes weddellii | reverse complement strand
TAGCCGATGAAAACACAGCGGTTTCCCTTTTATACTTCAGACAGTATCATACCAGTTTTCTATATTCTTAAAGATTCTTTGTAAATAGGATTTTTCTTAATGGCTGAGTAATACGCTGTGACGTGGGTAAGCTTTTTTGGTTTAAATTTTTCCTATGACAAACAAGGTTTTGATTCTCATCTGTCAACAAAATAGTATTG
>NW_028004359.1:0-200 GCF_054177405.1 Leptonychotes weddellii | reverse complement strand
TTTTTTTTTTTTTAAAGATTTTATTTTTTATTTATTTATTTGAGACAGAGAGAATGAGAGACAGAGAGCACGAGAGGGAGGAGGGTCAGAGGGAGAAGCAGACTCCCCGCCGAGCAGGGAGCCCGATGCGGGACTCGATCCCGGGACTCCAGGATCATGACCTGAGCCGAAGGCAGTCACTCAACCAACTGAGCCACCCA
>NW_028004358.1:0-200 GCF_054177405.1 Leptonychotes weddellii | reverse complement strand
TGTTAATCCCCATACATTACATCATTAGTTTTAGATGTAGTGTTCCATGATTCATTGTTTGTGCATAACACCCAGTGCTCCATGCAGAATGTGCCCTCCTCAATACCCATCACCAGGCTAACCCATCCTCCCACCCCCCTCCCCTCTAGAACCCTCAGTTTGTTTTTCAGAGTCCATCGTCTCTCATGGTTCATCTACCC
>NW_028004357.1:0-200 GCF_054177405.1 Leptonychotes weddellii | reverse complement strand
GTGGGTCTGACTGCAATTTACCATTTAAAACACTAACCTCGTTTTACTTTAGCCCTTTTAGGGCCAAATATAATAGAGGTTTATTTTTATGTTTCGTAATAATACAGTGCAGTTGTAGGTCAGGTGGAGGCACTGTGGTGTGCATGTGTGTGTGTGTGGTGTGTGGTGTGTGTGTGTGTGGTGTGTGTGGTGTGTGTGTG
>NW_028004356.1:0-200 GCF_054177405.1 Leptonychotes weddellii | reverse complement strand
TACACACACACCACACACACCACACACACACACACCACACACCACACACACACACATGCACACCACAGTGCCTCCACCTGACCTACAACTGCACTGTATTATTACGAAACATAAAAATAAACCTCTATTATATTTGGCCCTAAAAGGGCTAAAGTAAAACGAGGTTAGTGTTTTAAATGGTAAATTGCAGTCAGACCCAT
>NW_028004355.1:0-200 GCF_054177405.1 Leptonychotes weddellii | reverse complement strand
TTTTTTTTTTTTTAAAGATTTTATTTATTTATTTGACAGAGAGAGAGAGAATGAGCACAAGCAGGGGGAGTGGCAGGCAGAGGCAGAGAGAGAAGCAGGCTCCCCACAGAGAAGGGGGAGCCCGATGTGGGGCTCGATCCCAGGACTCCGGGATCATGACCTGAGCCGAAGGCAGTCGCTTAACCAACTGAGCCACCCAG
>NW_028004354.1:0-987 GCF_054177405.1 Leptonychotes weddellii | reverse complement strand
AAGAGCATGCAAAATAATGTGCCCCCACATCCATGTAGAAAGCTCACATCCTTCACTGGATAGCCCCTCACTCCGAACCTATTGAGATCAGTGTATGTGTCGATCTGATACATTTGGTAGAATGACTTGACAGAGATGGACAAGAAGGAACTTAGAAAGGAAGACGTAACAGAAGGTGATGGATGCGGGAAGGGGGTGGGGTGCAGGCACCTCTGTCACATTGTGTCACCGAGTGGTTGAGGGCCTGCCATGTGTAAGGAAACCTCTGGGCCAGGGATCTGGATGGAGGCTACAGTGAGTGTTAAAAATGGTCATTTTTTTTAGCATCCTTCACATGCCTGATCTCTGAATCTTCAGCAACCCTGTGAGGTGTCCATGGAGTCCAGATCGTATTTTATAGATGAGAAAAAGGAAATACACAGTGGTTAGCAGCCTGCTTCGGCTGCAGGAGCCAGTACCTTGCAGTAATGTGCGTGAAACTCAAGTCCTGTAAATTTCCCAGCTACCTGATTGGAAAGAGAAGACAAATACCTATGGATTGTGCATAAGGGGGTGACAGAAATGTAACCGGCAACCTGCTGAAGGAACATACAACCGAAACACGCTGTAAAAACTGTCTTAGAGGGGAAAACAAAGCAAAAATGGATACAGAATAGTTAAAAGTTAATAGAAAACAGTTTCCCAGAGAAAGGATATTCTTTGAGTATTCCTTTTATCATGGTTTTCAAAGGTGGACTGTGGACCGGCAACCGTAGCATCACCTGGGAAACATGTTAGACATGTCCAGTTCAGGCTTTACCTCCTATCTACTGAGTCAGGAACGGGGGGGAGGCAGACAGTCCGTTCTAATAGGCGCTCTGCTGATTCTGATGCAGCCAAACTGCTGTACCTGGATGCAGATCACCCGAAACCTTTACCTCTGCCTTGCCTTCTGTTCCTTTTTGGCTCCCACCACCTCCCTGGAACATAGGTGGCTGACGGTGGTGG
>NW_028004353.1:0-200 GCF_054177405.1 Leptonychotes weddellii | reverse complement strand
TTTTTTTTTTTTTTTAAAGATTTTATTTATTTATTTGAGACAGAGAGAATGAGAGACAGAGAGCATGAGAGGGAGGAGGGTCAGAGGGAGAAGCAGACTCCCTGCCGAGCAGGGAGCCCGATGCGGGACTCGATCCCGGGACTCCAGGATCATGACCTGAGCCAAAGGCAGTCGCTTAACCAACTGAGCCACCCAGGCGC
>NW_028004352.1:0-200 GCF_054177405.1 Leptonychotes weddellii | reverse complement strand
TTTTTTTTTTTTTTAAAGATTTTATTTATTTATTTGACAGAGAGAGACACAGCGAGAGAGGGAACACAAGCAGGGGGAGTGGGAGAGGGAGAAGCAGGCTCTCCGCAGAGCAGGGAGCCCGATGCGGGACTCGATCCCAGGACCCTGGGATCATGACCTGAGCCGAAGGCAGTCGCTTAACCGACTGAGCCACCCAGGCG
>NW_028004351.1:0-200 GCF_054177405.1 Leptonychotes weddellii | reverse complement strand
GGGATTCCAGTGGTTAGGTATACAGGGAGATATAAAGGTCAGGGCAGTGGGTACAACTTTCAATAATACCTAGCAAAATTTTACAGATTACAAAGCACTTTCCGTATATTGCCCCACATGATCATTAGGACAGCTGTGAGGATGTTAGGGCAGGTATGATTACACCTACTTATAGACATAAAGACCGAGGTTGAAAGCAT
>NW_028004350.1:0-200 GCF_054177405.1 Leptonychotes weddellii | reverse complement strand
GTGCTTTCAACCTCGGTCTTTATGTCTATAAGTAGGTGTAATCATACCTGCCCTAACATCCTCACAGCTGTCCTAATGATCATGTGGGGCAATATACGGAAAGTGCTTTGTAATCTGTAAAATTTTGCTAGGTATTATTGAAAGTTGTACCCACTGCCCTGACCTTTATATCTCCCTGTATACCTAACCACTGGAATCCT
>NW_028004349.1:0-200 GCF_054177405.1 Leptonychotes weddellii | reverse complement strand
TTTTTTTTTTTTTTTTTTTAAAGATTTTATTTATTTATTTGAGACAGAGAGAATGAGAGAGACAGAGAGCACATGACAGGGGGAAGGGTCAGAGGGAGAAGCAGGCTCCCTGCCGAGCAGGGAGCCCGATGCGGGACTCGATCCCGGGACTCCAGGATCATGACCTGAGCCGAAGGCAGTCGCTTAACCAACTGAGCCAC
>NW_028004348.1:0-200 GCF_054177405.1 Leptonychotes weddellii | reverse complement strand
TTTTTTTTTTTTTAAAGATTTTATTTATTTATTTGAGACAGAGAGAATGAGAGACAGAGAGCATGAGAGGGAGGAGGGTCAGAGGGAGAAGCAGACTCCCTGCCGAGCAGGGAGCCTGATGCGGGACTCGATCCCGGGACTCCAGGATCATGACCTGAGCCGAAGGCAGTCGCTTAACCAACTGAGCCACCCAGGCGCCC
>NW_028004347.1:0-200 GCF_054177405.1 Leptonychotes weddellii | reverse complement strand
GTTTTTTTTTTTTTAAAGATTTTATTTATTTATTTGAGACAGAGAGAATGAGAGAGACAGAGAGCACATGAGAGGGGGGAGGGTCAGAGGGAGAAGCAGGCTCCCTGCCGAGCAGGGAGCCCGATGCGGGACTCGATCCAGGGACTCCAGGATCATGACCTGAGCCGAAGGCAGTCGCTTAACCAACTGAGCCACCCAGG
>NW_028004346.1:0-200 GCF_054177405.1 Leptonychotes weddellii | reverse complement strand
TTTTTTTTTTTAAAGATTTTATTTATTTATTTGACAGAGAAAGACACAGCGAGAGAGGGAACACAAACGGGGAGTGGGAGAGGGAGAAGCAGACTCCCTGCCGAGCAGGGAGCCCGATGCGGGACTCGATCCCGGGACTCCAGGATCATGACCTGAGCCGAAGGCAGTCGCTTAACCAACTGAGCCACCCAGGCGCCCAG
>NW_028004345.1:0-200 GCF_054177405.1 Leptonychotes weddellii | reverse complement strand
TTCTTTCTTTCTTTTTTTTTTTTAAAGATTTTATTTATTTATTTGAGACAGAGAGAATGAGAGACAGAGAGCATGAGAGGGAGGAGGGTCAGAGGGAGAAGCAGACTCCCTGCCGAGCAGGGAGCCCGATGCGGGACTCGATCCCGGGACTCCAGGATCATGACCTGAGCCGAAGGCAGTCGCTTAACCAACTGAGCCAC
>NW_028004344.1:0-200 GCF_054177405.1 Leptonychotes weddellii | reverse complement strand
TCTTTTTTTTTTTTTTAAAGATTTTATTTATTTATTTGAGAGAGAGAGAATGAGAGAGAGCAAGCACATGAGAGGGGGGAGGGTCAGAGGGAGAAGCAGACTCCCCGCCGAGCAGGGAGCCCGATGCGGGACTCGATCCCGGGACTCCAGGATCATGACCTGAGCCGAAGGCAGTCGCTTAACCAACTGAGCCACCCAGG
>NW_028004343.1:0-987 GCF_054177405.1 Leptonychotes weddellii | reverse complement strand
CACTCACGCGCACGTGCACACACAGACGTGCACACACCACACTCACACGTATGTGCAGACACATGGGCACACACCACACTGACACGCACGTGCAGACACACACGGCACACACCACACTCACATGCATGCGCACACACAGACGTGCACACACCTCAGACGCACGTGCGCACACACGGGCACACACCATACTCACACGTACGTGCAGACACACGGGCACACACCACACTCACGCACACGTGCAGACACACGGCACACACCACACTCACACGTACGTGCACACACAGACGTGCACACACCACACTCAGACGCACGCGCGCACACACGGGCACACACCACACTCGCACGTGCAGACACACGGGCACACACCACACTCACGCACGCGTGCACACATGGGCACACACCACACTCACGCACGTGCAGACTCACGGGCACACACCACACTCACACGTACGTGCAGACACACACACACATCCACATTTCTCCTGGAATTGGCCCCACTGTGAGCATTTAATCCTTTGTCGGCTCAACAGACATACCCTGAGTACTCAGCCACTCTCCGTGAGGCTGGGGCTTGGCTCATCCATGGGCCTGGCACACAGTAGATGCTCAATAACTGTTATATAAATAAACAAGTGAATGAATGCTGTATATCAAGGCACCATGGGAGACTGGAAATACACACAAGAATCTGACTCTGGTCCTGCCCTCATGGATTTGCAGCCTCACCCGGTGGGTAAGGACGTGGGGGTCACACACTTGCAGACAAGCAGGCAGGTGGTTGCAGGACTGAGGAAGAGGAGCCAGGAGAGGGGAGCCCCGAGGAGGGGCACCTGATCTGGCCTGGAGGGAGGTCAGAGAGCCCCCAGAGCTCGTGCCTGTAGGCTGGGTTGTCGCCACGAGAAGAATGTTCCATGCTGAGGAAGCAGCACATGCAAAGGTCCTGGGCCCCAGAGAGCCTTGGGCTAACTATAGTCAATTCAGGAACAG
>NW_028004342.1:0-200 GCF_054177405.1 Leptonychotes weddellii | reverse complement strand
TAAATAAATAAAATCTTTAAAAAAACAAAAAAACACAAATGCCATAGTAGGAATGAAGAGAGACCAAAATTGTTAAGGAAATTGAAGTAGATGATTTGAAATCTCCCCCCCCCAAAAAAAACCACCAATGTCTAGGTGTTTTTAGAAGTAAATTCTACCAGTCTTTCAAGAACAGATCATTCCAATCTTGTATAATCTCC
>NW_028004341.1:0-200 GCF_054177405.1 Leptonychotes weddellii | reverse complement strand
TTTTTTTTTAAAGATTTTATTTATTTATTTGAGACAGAGAGAATGAGAGAGACAGAGAGCACATGAGAGGGGGGAGGGTCAGAGGGAGAAGCAGGCTCCCCGCCGAGCAGGGAGCCCGATGCGGGACTCGATCCCAGGACTCCAGGATCATGACCTGAGCCGAAGGCAGTCGCTTAACCAACTGAGCCACCCAGGCGCCC
>NW_028004340.1:0-200 GCF_054177405.1 Leptonychotes weddellii | reverse complement strand
TTTTTTTTTTTTATTCTTATGTTAATCCCCATACATTACATCATTAGTTTTAGATAAAGTGTTCCATGATTCATTGTTTGTGCATAACACCCAGTGCTCCATGCAGAATGTGCCCTCCTCAATACCCACCACCAGGCTAACCCATCCTCCCACCCCCCTCCCCTCTAGAACCCTCAGTTTGTTTTTCAGAGTCCATCGTC
>NW_028004339.1:0-200 GCF_054177405.1 Leptonychotes weddellii | reverse complement strand
TTTTTTTTTTTTAAAGATTTTATTTATTTATTTATTTGAGACAGAGAGAATGAGAGACAGAGAGCATGAGAGGGAGGAGGGTCAGAGGGAGAAGCAGACTCCCTGCCGAGCAGGGAGCCCGATGCGGGACTCGATCCCGGGACTCCAGGATCATGACCTGAGCCGAAGGCAGTCGCTTAACCAACTGAGCCACCCAGGCG
>NW_028004338.1:0-200 GCF_054177405.1 Leptonychotes weddellii | reverse complement strand
TTTTTTTTTTTTTTTAAAGATTTTATTTATTTGACAGAGAGAGACACAGTGAGAGTGGGAACACAAGCAGGGGGAGTGGGAGAGGGAGAACCAGGCTTCCCACTGAGCAGGGAGCCTGATGCGGGGCTCGATCCCAGGACCCTGGAACCATGACCTGAGCCGAAGGCAGACGCTTAACGACTGAGCCACTCAGGTGCCCC
>NW_028004337.1:0-200 GCF_054177405.1 Leptonychotes weddellii | reverse complement strand
GGCGCCTGGGTGGCTCAGTTGGTTAAGCGACTGCCTTCGGCTCAGGTCATGATCCTGGAGTCCCGGGATCGAGTCCCGCATCGGGCTCCCTGCTCGGCAGGGAGTCTGCTTCTCCCTCTGACCCTCCTCCCTCTCATGCTCTCTGTATCTCATTCTCTCTGTCTCAAATAAATAAATAAAATCTTTAAAAAAAAAAAAAG
>NW_028004336.1:0-200 GCF_054177405.1 Leptonychotes weddellii | reverse complement strand
TTTTTTTTTTTTTTAAAGATTTTATTTATTTATTTGAGACAGAGAGAATGAGATACAGAGAGCATGAGAGGGAGGAGGGTCAGAGGGAGAAGCAGACTCCCTGCCGAGCAGGGAGCCCGATGCGGGACTCGATCCTGGGACTCCAGGATCATGACCTGAGCCGAAGGCAGTCGCTTAACCAACTGAGCCACCCAGGCGCC
>NW_028004335.1:0-200 GCF_054177405.1 Leptonychotes weddellii | reverse complement strand
TTTTTTTTTTTTTTTAAAGATTTTATTTATTTGACAGAGACAGAGATAGCGAGAGCAGGAACACAAGCAGCGGGAAGGGGAGAGGGAGAAGCAGGCTTCCCCCCGAGGAGGGAGCCCGATGTGGGACTCGATCCCAGGACCCTGGGATCATGACCTGAGCCGAAGGCAGACGCTTAACGACTGAGCCACCCAGGCGCCCT
>NW_028004334.1:0-200 GCF_054177405.1 Leptonychotes weddellii | reverse complement strand
TTTTCTTTCTTTTTTTTTTTTTAAAGATTTTATTTATTTATTTGAGACAGAGAGAATGAGAGACAGAGAGCATGAGAGGGAGGAGGGTCAGAGGGAGAAGCAGACTCCCTGCCGAGCAGGGAGCCCGATGCGGGACTCGATCCCGGGACTCCAGGATCATGACCTGAGCCGAAGGCAGTCGCTTAACCAACTGAGCCACG
>NW_028004333.1:0-200 GCF_054177405.1 Leptonychotes weddellii | reverse complement strand
TTTTTTTTTTTTTTAAAGATTTTATTTATTTATTTGAGAGAGAGAGAATGAGAGACAGAGAGCATGAGAGGGAGGAGGGTCAGAGGGAGAAGCAGACTCCCCGCCGAGCAGGGAGCCCGATGCGGGACTCGATCCCGGGACTCCAGGATCACGACCTGAGCCGAAGGCAGTCGCTTAACCAACTGAGCCACCCAGGCGCC
>NW_028004332.1:0-987 GCF_054177405.1 Leptonychotes weddellii | reverse complement strand
CCATCATCACCATCATCATCACCATCATCATCACCATCATCATCACCATCACCACTATCACCGTCATCATCACCATCACTATCATCAACATCATCATCGTCATCACCATCATCATCATCACCATCACGATCATCATTACCATCATCACCACCTCATCATCACCAGAATCACTATAACATCATCATTGCTGTTGACATCACCATCATCGTCATCACCATCACCATCATTATTACTGTCACCATCATCATCATCACTATCACCGTGACCACCAGCAGCATCACTATGATCATCATCAGAACCGAATCATGATATCATGATTCTTCACTGCTAAATATTCCATCATGTATCTTCTAAATTCAAGGATGTTTTCTTACATAACCATGAAACAATTATGTGATGTAGGGAATTCATCTTTGTTACAATACTGATATCTAGAAGAGAGTGCAGGATTTATTTGAAGTAGAATGACAGCATTTGCTGATGGATTATATGGTGGATGTGAAGAGAAGGTAGGAGTCAGTGATGACATCAAGATTTTGGACAGAGGAAATTGTTGCTGAGAATGGCCAGGCCAGTGCAAAGATCTGGAATGAATTGCTGAGGGCTCTTACCCAAAAGAAGATTAGGAAGAGTCTGAGTGTTGGCAGATGAGCTGAGCTGGTGGGCTGTTCAGTTCTCCAGTGGATGTTGCTGTAGCACTTCTAAGGGAAGTCAGAGAATCTGGGCTTTCTCCTCCTTTCTCACTGTCTCTCTTTCTCTTTCTGTTTCTCTCTCTGTCTCCATCTCTATCTCTCTTTCACACACACACACCCTACATGTACATATACACACATATACAGACTTCCTTCTCCCAGTGATCTGGACCTGAATTTAACCAATAGTTATATCTCACCATAACTAAGCAGAACCAATAATGACCCATTAGACTGTAAGTGTCTTGAGGACAGGGACATGTCTGCTTTATTTACTGTGTTCAGAGTGTACATC
>NW_028004331.1:0-200 GCF_054177405.1 Leptonychotes weddellii | reverse complement strand
TTTTTTTTTTTTTTTTAAGATTTTATTTATTTGCGAGAGAGAGAATGAGAGACAGAGAGCATGAGAGGGAGGAGGGTCAGAGGGAGAAGCAGACTCCCTGCCGAGCAGGGAGCCCGATGCGGGACTCGATCCCGGGACTCCAGGATCATGACCTGAGCCGAAGGCAGTCGCTTAACCAACTGAGCCACCCAGGCGCCCTA
>NW_028004330.1:0-200 GCF_054177405.1 Leptonychotes weddellii | reverse complement strand
TTTTCCCTTCCTTCTCCTAATGTCCTCCATGCTATTCCTTATGTTCCACAAATAAGTGAAACCATATGATAATTGACTTTCTCTGCTTGACTTATTTCACTTAGCATAATCTCCTCCAGTCCCATCCATGTTGATGTAAAAGTTGGGTATTCATCCTTTCTGATGGCTGAGTAATATTCCATTGTATATATGGACCACAT
>NW_028004329.1:0-200 GCF_054177405.1 Leptonychotes weddellii | reverse complement strand
TTCTTTTTTTTTTCTTAACATATATTGCATTATTTGTTTCAGAGGTACAGATCTGAGATTCAACAGTCTTGCACAATTCACAGCGCTTACCAGAGCACATACCCTCCCCAGTGTCTATCACCCAGTCACCCCATCCCTCCCACCCCACCCCCCACTCCAACAACACTCAGTTTGTTTCCTGCGATTAAGAATTCCTCATA
>NW_028004328.1:0-200 GCF_054177405.1 Leptonychotes weddellii | reverse complement strand
TTTTTTTTTTTTAAAGATTTTATTTATTTATTTGAGAGAGAGAGAATGAGAGAGAGCACATGAGAGGGGGGAGGGTCAGAGGGAGAAGCAGACTCCCTGCCGAGCAGGGAGCCCGATGTGGGACTCGATCCAGGGACTCCAGGATCATGACCTGAGCCGAAGGCAGTCGCTTAACCAACTGAGCCACCCAGGCGCCCTAT
>NW_028004327.1:0-200 GCF_054177405.1 Leptonychotes weddellii | reverse complement strand
GCATTCCCACCAACAGTGTAGGAGGGTTCCCCTTTCTCCGCATCCCCGCCAACATCTGTCGTTTCCTGACTTGTTAATTTTAGCCATTCTGACTGGTGTGAGGTGGTATCTCATTGAGGTTTTGATTTGGATTTCCCTGATGCCGAGCGATATTGAGCACTTTTTCATGTGTCTGTTGGCCATTTGGATGTCTTCTTTGG
>NW_028004326.1:0-200 GCF_054177405.1 Leptonychotes weddellii | reverse complement strand
TTTTTTTTTTAAAGATTTTATTTATTTATTTGAGAGAGAGAATGAGATAGAGAGAGAGAGCATGAGACGGGGGAGGGTCAGAGGGAGAAGCAGACTCCCTGCCGAGCAGGGAGCCCGATGCGGGACTCGATCCCGGGACTCCAGGATCATGACCTGAGCCGAAGGCAGTCGCTTAACCAACTGAGCCACCCAGGCGCCCC
>NW_028004325.1:0-200 GCF_054177405.1 Leptonychotes weddellii | reverse complement strand
TTCTTTTTTTTTTTATTCTTATGTTAATCCCCATACATTACATCATTAGTTTTAGATGAAGTGTTCCATGATTCATTGTTTGTGCATAACACCCAGTGCTCCATGCAGAATGTGCCCTCCTCAATACCCACCACCAGGCTAACCCATCCTCCCACCCCCCTCCCCTCTAGAACCCTGTTTGTTTTTCAGAGTCCATCGTC
>NW_028004324.1:0-200 GCF_054177405.1 Leptonychotes weddellii | reverse complement strand
TTTTTTTTTTTTAAAGATTTTATTTATTTATTTGAGAGAGAGAGAATGAGAGACAGAGAGCATGAGAGGGAGGAGGGTCAGAGGGAGAAGCAGACTCCCTGCCGAGCAGGGAGCCCGATGCGGGACTCGATCCCGGGACTCCAGGATCATGACCTGAGCCGAAGGCAGTCGTTTAACCAACTGAGCCACCCAGGCGCCCC
>NW_028004323.1:0-200 GCF_054177405.1 Leptonychotes weddellii | reverse complement strand
TTTTTTTTTTTTTATTCTTATGTTAATCCCCATACATTACATCATTAGTTCTAGATGAAGTGTTCCATGATTCATTGTTTGTGCATAACACCCAGTGCTCCATGCAGAATGTGCCCTCCTCAATACCCACCACCAGGCTAACCCATCCTCCCACCCCCCTCCCCTCTAGAACCCTCAGTTTGTTTTTCAGAGTCCATTGT
>NW_028004322.1:0-200 GCF_054177405.1 Leptonychotes weddellii | reverse complement strand
TTTTTTTTTTAAAGATTTTATTTATTTATTTGAGAGAGAGAATGAGATAGAGAGAGAGAGCATGAGAGGGGGGAGGGTCAGAGGGAGAAGCAGACTCCCTGCTGAGCAGGGAGCCCGATGCGGGACTCGATCCCGGGACTCCAGGATCATGACCTGAGCCGAAGGCAGTCGCTTAACCAACTGAGCCACCCAGGCGCCCT
>NW_028004321.1:0-987 GCF_054177405.1 Leptonychotes weddellii | reverse complement strand
TGTATGTCAAAGTGTATCAAAATGTGCACTTTAATTATGTGCACTTTATACCTCCATTAAGTGGTTTAAAAAATAACAATTAGGAAATATACATGGAACAATAATTGTATTTTTGGTGAAATGGAATCCTGATAACCCCCATAACAAAAACAAAAGGACAAAGGTGTGGCAGGACTATCAACTGAATATTTTAGAAGCCGCTAGCTTCAATGATAATAGATGATTGATAGATGATGGAGAGAGAGGGAGAGAGAGAGAGAGAGAAGACTGTATAGTTAAAACAAATGAGCTGTCTTCCTTCTCAGCTGTTTAGATATCATAGTAAATTCCATAATGTAGGAGGGTCCTCATTTTTACAGAGGGGGCAAGGTCAAGGTGGAGAGGGTCAGTGGTCCTGCCTGAGGCTGTGAGTGGCAGAGAGGTCAGTACCTGAGCCCTTTTGCATTATCCCTTGTGTCTGTGCTACAATTGAAAAGGTCTGGGAAGAGCTGAGAGGGAATCCCTAGTCTCTCACCCCCTTATGCCCAGAGCTTTGTCACTCTCAAAAGACACTTAGCAGCAAACCCCTATTTCTCACTTAACCCTTGTACAGACTTAACCATGGCTACCCAGGATGGTAACATGGATTTGTTGGAAGTTCAGAATGTTCTCCGCATATGATGCAGCAACTCTGCAGGGAGATTTTAGTTCATTCTGTGGCACTTTTGCTACTCTAACAAGATATACAATAGCACGGAACGACTCATCAGATGATTTCCAGGAACAAAGCACTTTGCAGATCTATTAGGAAGCCACAGGGTCAATGCCTAATGCTTCTGTACATGGGGGTTGGGGCCTTGCAGTTTCCCCTTCTGGACAGGCTCTAAGGGAAAAAATAAGGCTTTTAGTTTGGGGAAAAAAATAAGAAGAAATAGTTATAAAATTGCGTAGTGGGGAATAGGATTCCTCTTATCTTATTAACCCACTAAAAGTTTTATCACTGAACAT
>NW_028004320.1:0-200 GCF_054177405.1 Leptonychotes weddellii | reverse complement strand
TTTTTTTTTTTAAGATTTTATTTATTTATTTGACAGAGAGAGACACAGCGAGAGAGGGAACACAAGCAGGGGGAGTGGGAGAGGGAGAAGCAGGCTCCCCGCAGAGCAGGGAGCCCGATGTGGGACTCGATCCCAGGACCCTGGGATCATGACCTGAGCCGAAGGCAGTCGCTCAACCGACTGAGCCACCCAGGCGCCCC
>NW_028004319.1:0-200 GCF_054177405.1 Leptonychotes weddellii | reverse complement strand
TTTTTTTTTTTTAAAGATTTTATTTATTTATTTGAGAGAGAGAATGAGAGAGAGAGAGTACATGAGAGGGGGGAGGGTCAGAAGGAGAAGCAGACTCCCTGCCGAGCAGGGAGCCCGATGCGGGACTCGATCCAGGGACTCCAGGATCATGACCTGAGCCGAAGGCAGTCGCTTAACCAACTGAGCCACCCAGGCGCCCA
>NW_028004318.1:0-200 GCF_054177405.1 Leptonychotes weddellii | reverse complement strand
TGGGAGCAAGATGGCGGAGGAGTAGGAGACCTGGATTTCGTCTCCTCTCAGGAATTCAGCTGGATAGGGATCAAACCATTCTGAACACCTACAAACTCAACAGGAGATCGAAGAAAGGAATAGCAACAACTCTCTGAACAGAAAAGCGACCACTTTCTGGAAGGTAGGACGTGCGGAGAAGTGAATCCGAGGCGATATTC
>NW_028004317.1:0-200 GCF_054177405.1 Leptonychotes weddellii | reverse complement strand
TTTTGTTTTTTTTTTAAAGATTTTATTTATTTATTTGAGACAGAGAGAATGAGAGACAGAGAGCATGAGAGGGAGGAGGGTCAGAGGGAGAAGCAGACTCCCTGCCGAGCAGGGAGCCCGATGCGGGACTCGATCCCGGGACTCCAGGATCATGACCTGAGCCGAAGGCAGTCGCTTAACCAACTGAGCCACCCAGGCGC
>NW_028004316.1:0-200 GCF_054177405.1 Leptonychotes weddellii | reverse complement strand
TTTTTTTTTTTTTAAAGATTTTATTTATTTATTTGAGAGAGAGAGAATGAGAGAGAACACATGAGAGGGGATAGGGTCAGAGGGCAAAGCAGACTCCCTGCCGAGCAGGGAGCCCGATGCGGGACTCGATCCAGGGACTCCAGGATCATGACCTGAGCCGAAGGCAGTCGCTTAACCAACTGAGCCACCCAGGCGCCCTA
>NW_028004315.1:0-200 GCF_054177405.1 Leptonychotes weddellii | reverse complement strand
TTTTTTTTTTTTTTTAAGATTTTATTTATTTGCGAGAGAGAGAATGAGAGACAGAGAGCATGAGAGGGAGGAGAGTCAGAGGGAGAAGCAGACTCCCTGCTGAGCAGGGAGCCTGACGTGGGACTCGATCCCGGGACTCCGGGATCATGACCTGAGCCGAAGGCAGTCGCTTAACCAACTGAGCCACCCAGGCGCCCCGG
>NW_028004314.1:0-200 GCF_054177405.1 Leptonychotes weddellii | reverse complement strand
TTTTTTTTTTAATTTTTTTTTTATTCTTATGTTAATCCCCATACATTACATCATTAGTTCTAGATGAAGTGTTCCATGATTCATTGTTCGTGCACAACACCCAGTGCTCCATGCAGAACGTGCCCTCCTCAATACCCACCACCAGGCCAACCCATCCTCCCACCCCCCTCCCCTCTAGAACCCTCAGTTTGTTTTTCAGA
>NW_028004313.1:0-200 GCF_054177405.1 Leptonychotes weddellii | reverse complement strand
TTTTTTTAAAGATTTTATTTATGTATTTGAGAGAGAGAGAATGAGAGAGAGCGAGTACATGAGAGGGGGGAGGGTCAGAGGGAGAAGCAGACTCCCTGCTGACAGCAGGGAGCCCGATGCGGGACTCGATCCCGGGACTCCAGGATCATGACCTGAGCCGAAGGCAGTCGCTTAACCAACTGAGCCACCCAGGCGCCCCT
>NW_028004312.1:0-200 GCF_054177405.1 Leptonychotes weddellii | reverse complement strand
TTTTTTTTTTTAAAGATTTTATTTATTTATTTGAGAGAGAGAGAATGAGAGACAGAGAGCACGAGAGGGAAGAGGGTCAGAGGGAGAAGCAGACCCCTTGCTGAGCAGAGAGCCCGATGCGGGACTCGATCCCGGGACTCCAGGATCATGACCTGAGCCGAAGGCAGTCGTTTAACCAACTGAGCCACCCAGGCGCCCCT
>NW_028004311.1:0-200 GCF_054177405.1 Leptonychotes weddellii | reverse complement strand
TTTTTTTTAATTTTTATTTATTTATTTATTTGAGACAGAGAGAATGAGAGAGAGAGAGCACATGAGAGGGGGGAGGGTCAGAGGCAGAAGCAGGCTCCCTGCCGAGCAGGGAGCCCGATGCGGGACTCGATCCAGGGACTCCAGGATCATGACCTGAGCCGAAGGCAGTCGCTTAACCAACTGAGCCACCCAGGCGCCCT
>NW_028004310.1:0-987 GCF_054177405.1 Leptonychotes weddellii | reverse complement strand
TCACGGGGGTGGTGGTCACGGGGGTGGTGGTCACGGGGGTGGTCATGATAGTGGTGGTCGTCATGATGGTGATTATGGTGGTGGTGGCCTCAGTTGAGTATCAGTGGGGCTTTGTCTTTCCATTCAGTATTTTGAGGTAAACGGTACTTCATTGTGATTAGGAAGTAACACCCAAACACAACACAATCATGGGATTCCCTGGCTGGAAGGGATCATAAAGATTTTTTTCTACAACCTGTCACATGTGATGCCTAAATCTATTTAAATTGGTATTCCATCCTCTGTTTTAACATCCTCCTGATGGGGCATTCAGTAACTCAGTGCCCCTGATGTTGATCAGATGGCTTCTTTCTGAGTAACAATTTTCCAGCCTGGAAGAGGGGGTTGATAATGCCCAGGTATGAAAATTGTTGTAGGGCTTAGAAGTCATGCACATCAAAGATCAAGACAGGAACTCAGCAGCTGTTTTCCCCCTCTCCTTCTCTTTCCCTTTCCTGGAAGCTGCTTATTTCATCTTTGGATGGCTCTACCCTTTAGCAAACCCTGACTCCCAGGCCTTTTAACTTCAGTCTCAATTTCCCTCTTTGTGGCCACACGATTTGAACTGAGTTAGTCTTTCCTAAGACAGCACCACACACATCACTCTTGCCTACCAGTATCTTCTTATTTCTAGTCCCTTGTTTCCTTGGCCACTCCTTATCATCAAATGGTTTCCAGTCCTCTTGCCCTGTTTGTTCTTCTCTGAATGTGTGCTTACGTCCTACTCAATCTGTGGTACCTATAAGGGTCAGAGGTGAAAGAGAATTTAGAGAGTATCTGACATTTAGTTTGTATTCTAATTTATGTGTTTATAGCTATGATGCCCTTGGGCAAGCAACTTTTATACTTCCATTATAATGTTTCCCTACTCTTTCTAGAAAGAGATTCAGATATATAGCAAAAAGTGTTTCTTGGTGGTAAGAGCATCTGGATTCTTTAAGAACACTC
>NW_028004309.1:0-200 GCF_054177405.1 Leptonychotes weddellii | reverse complement strand
TTTTTTTTTTTCATGTTTACTGATAACTGCTTAGTGTTCTCTTAAAACAATATCATGATTTTATTTACCCATTTTAATGTTTGTGAACATGAGGATTTTTTCTAGTTTTATCTATGTGGAAAAGTATTTTTTTTTAAAGATTTTATTTATTTATTTGAGAGAGAGAGAATGACAGAGAGCACATGAGAGAGGGGAGGGTC
>NW_028004308.1:0-200 GCF_054177405.1 Leptonychotes weddellii | reverse complement strand
TTTTTTTTTTTTTAAAGATTTTATTTATTTATTTGAGACAGAGAGAATGAGAGACAGAGAGCATGAGAGGGAGGAGGGTCAGAGGGAGAAGCAGACTCCCCGCTGAGCAGGGAGCCCGATGCGGGACTCGATCCCGGGACTCCAGGATCATGACCTGAGCCGAAGGCAGTCGCTTAACCAACTGAGCCACCCAGGCGCCC
>NW_028004307.1:0-200 GCF_054177405.1 Leptonychotes weddellii | reverse complement strand
TTTTTTTTTTTTTAAAGATTTTATTTATTTATTTGAGACAGAGAGAATGAGAGACAGAGAGCATGAGAGGGAGGAGGGTCAGAGGGAGAAGCAGACTCCCTGCCGAGCAGGGAGCCCGATGCGGGACTCGATCCCAGGACTCCAGGATCATGACCTGAGCCGAAGGCAGTCGCTTAACCAACTGAGCCACCCAGGCACCC
>NW_028004306.1:0-200 GCF_054177405.1 Leptonychotes weddellii | reverse complement strand
TTTTTTTTTTTTTTTAAAGATTTTATTTATTTATTTGAGACAGAGAGAATGAGAGAGACAGAGAGCACATGAGAGGGGGGAGGGTCAGAGGGAGAAGCAGGCTCCCTGACGAGCAGGGAGCCCGATGCGGGACTCGATCCCGGGACTCCAGGATCATGACCTGAGCCGAAGGCAGTCGCTTAACCAACTGAGCCACCCAG
>NW_028004305.1:0-200 GCF_054177405.1 Leptonychotes weddellii | reverse complement strand
TTTTTTTTTTTTTTTAAAGATTTTATTTATTTATTTGAGACAGAGAGAATGAGAGAGACAGAGAGCACATGAGAGGGGGGAGGGTCAGAGGGAGAAGCAGGCTCCCTGCCGAGCAGGGAGCCCGATGCGGGACTCGATCCAGGGACTCCAGGATCATGACCTGAGCCGAAGGCAGTCGCTTAACCAACTGAGCCACCCAG
>NW_028004304.1:0-200 GCF_054177405.1 Leptonychotes weddellii | reverse complement strand
TTTAATTTTTTTTTTTTAAAGATTTTATTTATTTATTTGAGAGAGAGAGAATGAGAGACAGAGAACATGAGAGGGAGGAGGGTCAGAGGGAGAAGCAGACTCCCTGCCGAGCTGGGAGCCCGATGCGGGACTCGATCCCGGGACTCCAGGATCATGACCTGAGCCGAAGGCAGTCGCTTAACCAACTGAGCCACCCAGGC
>NW_028004303.1:0-200 GCF_054177405.1 Leptonychotes weddellii | reverse complement strand
GGGCGGAGCAAGATGGCGGAGGAGTAGGAGACCTGGATTTCGTCTCCTCTCAGGAATTCAGCTGGATAGGGATCAAACCATTCTGAACACCTACAAACTCAACAGGAGATCGAAGAAAAGAAGAGCAACAACTCTCTCATCAGAAAAGCGACCACTTTCTGGAAGGTAGGACGTGCGGAGAAGTGAATCCGAGGCGATAT
>NW_028004302.1:0-200 GCF_054177405.1 Leptonychotes weddellii | reverse complement strand
TTTTTTTTTTTTTTAAGATTTTATTTATTTATTTGAGACAGAGAGAATGAGAGAGAGAGAGCACATGAGAGGGGGGAGGGTCAGAGGGAGAAGCAGGCTCCCTGCCGAGCAGGGAGCCCGATGCGGGACTCGATCCAGGGACTCCAGGATCATGACCTGAGCCGAAGGCAGTCGCTTAACCAACTGAGCCACCCAGGCGC
>NW_028004301.1:0-200 GCF_054177405.1 Leptonychotes weddellii | reverse complement strand
TGGCCAGGCAGAGGCCGACCCCAGACTCACTGCTTCCCCTGCCCCCTGCACTGCCTCCCACAGCTCTCGAATGGGGCGGGCTGGCCAGAGGACGGACCTTCCAACACATCCCACATTCCTGTTACTCCTGTCTGACGCCTCCCAGACACCTCAGGGGAGGAAAACAGACTCCTGACAAGCAAGTTGCTTTTTTTTTTTTT
>NW_028004300.1:0-987 GCF_054177405.1 Leptonychotes weddellii | reverse complement strand
GCACATCCCGCACACACCACACACACTGCGCACACACGCACATCCCGCACACACTGCACACACATGCGCACCCCGCACACCCCGCACACGTACGTATACCCCGCACGCGCTGGAGGGGCAGCAGTGGAAAGGAGGCTGGTGAAACCACAGAGAGCGGAGGCAGGGGGTTGCCGAGAAAGACAGCCGGCACGGAGGGCCTGCCACAGAGCCGCAGCCGGGCGCGGGGCTCACACCTCCACACGGGCCCCGGCCGCCCCGGGCCCAGGGCAGATCTTCACCAAGTCTTCCACATGAATGTCTGACTGAACGGGCCAGCAGCCTGCAGCCAGAGCCGGTGACTGGGCGCCAGAGCACGGACAGACAGACAGACACACTCCGCGAGAGAAGGGGACACAGAGGCCAATGGGCAGAGACCAGACGACAGCCCCAGGTGGACACGCACACAGACACACGCCCCACCCTCTCTAGGTGTGCACACGATCCACACAAATCCCTGCACACACAGCTGGAGAAAACAGACACACTGGCTTCGCACCCCATTGATACCCAGGTACACGCTCACCCCAGGAGCCTGCAGGCTAGCACACACCCCGGACACGTGTGTATACGGACACACACAGCCCTGGGCAAACAGATGCCCAGCCTCCCAATCACACACCCATGTGAACAAAAGGCTCACACAGCTAGACACACAGTCCTGGGAGCCCACACTCACAGACAACCCGCACACAAGTCCACACACACCTACCCAGACGCCCATGAGCCAACAGGCCCACGCACATACCCATGTGCACACGAAGGCACACACTCCCAGGAGCAAACAGAAGACACAAGCCGCAAACATCCATGCTCCTATGCTCCCAAGAGCTGCACACACCCATGGAGTCTCTGGGTGTCCATTCTGACCTGGATACTAGGGGATTTGGCTTGCGAAAATACTACTGCAGAGAGAAATGTCCTAATTTTGAAATTTGCTTCTAATTAGAC
>NW_028004299.1:0-12094 GCF_054177405.1 Leptonychotes weddellii | reverse complement strand
ATCTTGGTTATATCTGCATCCATTTGTAAATCTGCAGCATAAGTCATAATCTCTGAGTCTTTTCTATTTTGGGGGCTCCTCCTCCTAGTCATTCTGTTTTGGGTGTTTGAGGGAATGTATAGAGTCCAAATTATTGACCAGAACCCAAGCAAGATGCACCTGTTTTCTTGCGACCTTAGGGTTGCTGGCCTCTTGTTTTCCCAGCCTGTCTTCTGGGGGAGGGGCCTGCCACACTGTTACTCAGGCAACCCTGTTCGGGCGGAGTTGCCCTGCACCCCTGTGGCAGGGGATGGGCTCAGTGGGAATCAGTTGTTGGGGCTTTTGTTCTCTGGCAGCTTTCCCTGGCGGCTTTCCGCGTCTCTTCCGCGAGTCAGAGCAGAAGAGACCATTTCCAACTCTCTGCCTCAGAGCAGAGAGACTGCAGTCTGTTCTTCAGTGAGCTCTCCAGGCCACACTGTCTTTGTTTCTGTCCGTGCTGCTATAAACTGCAGCGTCCTGGGTTATGCGGCCCTCCACAGCGCTCCCAGACCTGCCTCCAGGTCAAAGCATGTCTCTGCCCTTTGTGCTTCTAAAACCGCCAGCCACTCCCAGTTCACGCGTGCGTGAACCGGCTACTCCGGATTTCCGTCCCGGGTGCTGCAGTTCACAGGCATGACCCTGCCGCTCCGGGTTTCCACCCCGGGGGCTGCCCTAAAGTCCTTTCCCCGCTGCTACTGGTCTGCGAGTCTGTGCCCCATCCACAGTGTGCAAGGCTGTCACTCACTGGCGGTGTAGGATCCCCACTGCCAGGCACCTTCTTGCTGCCATTTATCCTCTGATATCTGCCCGCAGAATCATGGCTCCCCGCTTTGTACCTCAAAACCAACTGCCTGTGATATTCTGTTTGTAGAGATCCAGATCTTCTTACATCTCAGGCTGGTTTCATGGGTGCTTAGAGTGGTCTGGTAGATATCCAGCTCAATTCCGGGGACCAGTTGAAATAGGGTCCCCTACTCCTCTGCCATCTTTCCTCCTTCCTAAAAAAGGGATTGATAAGATGTTGGTTGAAAATGGTAAAAAAGAAAAATTCGAAAAAAAAAACAGTTAAAAAAAATTAACTTTGAAAGACTAAAGAATCATGGTAAAAAAGCCATGGATTCCATGTGCATTATTCCCCTAGCACTGCAGTTCTGCCATTCTCATTGATCGGTAAACTTGGTCTTGGCTGGCTGTTCTCACTGATCTTCTGGGGGAGGGGCCTGTTGCCATGGTTCCCAAATGTCTTTGCTGGAGGCGGAATTGCCCCGCCCTTGCCAGTCCGGGCTAAGTATCTGCTTGGGTTTGCTCTCAGGAGCTTTTGTTCCCTGCAAGATTTCCGTTCAGTTTTGGAGGATGAGAGTGAAAATGGCGGCCTCCCAATATCTGTCCTGGAGGAGCCGAGAACTCCTGGCCCCACTCCTCAGTGAGCCCCCAGAGAAAAGCAGTCAGTCACTCCCGTCTCCCCGTTCTCCAGCCACACTCAGTGCTCACCCGGCCTGTGACTGAGCATTTCTATCTCTGGCACACGACCCCGTGTGGAATCTCCAAACCCAGCAGATCCCTGCGGTGCACTCCTGCGCCACTCCTCCTGGGGGAGGAAGGGGAGTCTCCCCGGATCTGCCTCTTCTTGGGTCCCTGCTGGGGGAGCAGGGGCCTGACTGTGCCACGCATCACAGTTTATGGCAACCCCAAGCTGAGAGCTCGCTCCTTGACTCCGTCTCTGCAGCTGGCTTCCCTGCTGGGATACCTGGGAGCTCTGCTGCACTCAGGAACCCCCGGACTTTCTGTGACCCCAAGGGTCCTGAGACCACACTGTCCCATGAGGGTTCCATCCCCCGCTTAGCCACTGGAGCAACATCCCTCAGCGGAGCAGACTTCTAAAAAGTTCTGATTTTGTGCTCCGCAGCTCTATAACTTGCCAGAAGCGGCTGCCAGAGGCCCCCTCCCCCGGCATCTATCCTCCCGAATATCTCCTCGGATTCACTTCTCTGCACGTCCTACCTTCCAGAAAGTGGTCGCTTTTCTGTTCAGAGAGTTGTTGCTATTCTTTTCTTGGATCTCCTGTTGAGTTTGTAGGTTTTCAGAATGGTTTGATCCCTATCCAGCTGAATTCCTGAGACCAGATGAAATCCAGGTCTCCTACTCCTCTGCCATCTTGCTCCTTTACCTCTCTAACTACACACTTCAGCTTAAAATCTAATTTGTCTGATCTAAAAATTGCTACCCCAGCTCTCTTTTGAGGTCCATTGGCATGGAAGATGGATCTCCACCCCTTCACTTTCAGTCTGGATGTATCTTTAGGTTCAAAATGAGTCTCTTGTAGACAGCATATGGATGGGTCCTGTCTTTTTATCCAATCTGCAACTGTGTGCTGTTTTATGGGAGCATTTAGGCCATTCACGTTGAGAGTGATTATTGAAAGATATGAATTAATTGTCATCATGTTGCCTGTGAAGACCTTGTTTCTATAGATTGTCTCTGTAAATTTCTGTTGTATATCACCCTTGGGGTCTTTCTCCTTTTATAGAATCCCCCTTACTATTTCTTTCAGGGCCAGCTTAGTGGTCACATATTCTTTCAGTTTCTGGAGGTCCTGGAAGCTCTGTATCTCTCCATCCATTCTAAGTGACAGTCTTGCCTGATAAAGTGTTCTTGGCTGCATGTTCTTCTCGTTTAGTACCCTGAATATGTCTTGCCAGGCCTTTCTGGCTTGCCAGGTCTCTGTGGATAGGTCTGACATTATTCTGATATTCCTCCCTCTGTAAGTAAGGAATCTCTTCCCCCTAACTGCCCTTAAGATGGTTTCCTTGGTTCTAAGATTTGCGAGTTTTACAATTACATGCCGGGGTGTTGGCCTGTTTTCCTTGATCTTGGGAAGGGTCCTCTCTGCCTCTAGGACATGAATGTGTGTTTCATTCCCAGGTTAGGGAATTTCTCAGCTATGATTTGCTCAAATATATCTTCTAGTCCTCTCTCTCTCTCCACCCCCTCAGGGATCACAATAATTCTGACACTGGAACGTTTCATGGCATCACTTATTTCTCTAATTCTGTTTTCATGGATTTTAAGCTGTTTGTTAAAGGCCTCCTCCTGTTCCTCCTTTTCTATCAGTGTGTCTTCTAGATCATTAATTCATTCTTCTGCCTCATTTACCCTAGCTGTTATCTAGATTAGATTGGATCTCATTGATAGCATTTTTAAGTTCTGACAGATCAGCTCTCATTTCTGCCCTTAGAGATTCTATGTTGCCATTAATCGTTTTCTCCATCCTAGCTATTGTCTTCATAACTATTACCCTGAAGTCTATTTCCAACAACTTGTTTATCTCAATATCCATTTGTTCTGTGGCAGAAGTCACAGTCTCTGAGTCTTTCCTATTTTGGGAGTTCCTCCTCTTAGTCATTCTCTTGAGGGGTGGTTGAGGGAATGTACAAAGTCCAATTTATTTACCACAATCCAAGAAAGATGCACCTGTTTTATAGGGACCTTATGGTTGTTGGCCTCTTGTTCTCCCAGCCTGTCTTCTGGGGGAGGGGCCTGCCACACTGTTACTCAGGCAGCCCTGTTTGGGCAGAGTTGCCCTGCCCCCTGTGTGTGGGGGGGGAAATGGGCTCAGTGAAAACCAGTTTTGGGGGGCTTTTGTTCTCTGGTGGCTTTCCCTGGTGGCTTTCCACATCTCCTCTGAGAGTCCGAGCAGAAGTGACCATATCCAAATCTCTGCCCCCAGAACAGAGGGATCACAGTCTGTTCTTCAGTGAGCTTTTCAGGCCACACTCTCTCAGTTTCTGTCTGTGCTGCTAAAACTGCAGCATCCTCATTGTGTTCCCCACAGCAGCACTCCAGCCCTCGCTTGCAGGTCCAGGCTCGTCTCTGCCCTTTGTGCTTCTAAAACCATCAGCCACTCCTAGATTGCATGAGGCCCCCCCACCCCAAGCCTCAGGTTTTAGCCTGGGGGGCTGCCCTAAAGTCCTTTCCTTGACATTACCAGTCTGTGAGTCTGTGCCCAGTCCCCAGCGTGGAAGGCTTTTGCACTCCTGTGTTATTTCACCTTCCTGGCTCAAGTGCTTATGGCAGCTGCCTCCCCCTTCCACTTATTTTCCAATATCTGCCCACAGAATCCTTGAAACCATCCGCTGGGGATATTCTGTTTGTAGAGATCCAGATATATCTTCTTACATCTCAGGCTGATTTCATGGGGGTTCAGAGTGGTCTGGTAGATATCCAGCTCAATTCAGGGGACTGGTTGAAATAGGGTCCCCTACTCCTCCACCATCTTTGCCCTATGTTGTATTTCTGTGGTAAGTGTATGGTGTGTGTAAGGCGTGTGTGATTTTTATAGGGGTGGTGTGTGGATGGTGTCTGCGGTGTCTGTGGGTGTTGTGTATGTGGTGATTTTTGTTGCATGTGTGGTGTGTGAGGGGAATATGTGGCATGTTTTGGTATAGGTGTGTGTAGTATATTTGTGGTGTGTTTGTGTTTTGTATATATGTGGTGTGTGAGTAATGGGTTATGTGCGGTATATGTGTAGTGCATGTGTTGTGTATGGTTGTGTGTGTGGTTTATGTGAGGTGTGTAGGTGTGTGTGGTATGTGTTGTATATGTCATGTATGTGTTGTTTGTAATGTACATGTGGTAAATGGGTCAACTATGTATGGTATGAACCTGGTGTGTGTGCGTGTGTGTGTTTTACAAATGGTTTAAATGTGGGATGTGTGTGGTGTTTTCTGTTCAGTGTATTGTGTGTTTGGTGAGTGTTTGCAGCATATGTATGGTGTGTGTTGTATTTGTGCTGTGTCCGTGTTGGAGATGTTATGAATGTTTGGTGTCTTTTTGGTGTGTGTGTACTCTATGTGTTGTGTGTGGTGTTCATGTGTTTGCATGCTGCGTATGTGAGTGTGGTATACAGGTGGCACCTGTGTGTTATTTACATGTGTTGGTGTTGTATGTGTGGTGTGACTATCATTGTGTTCAGTTTCTGGGGTTTATTTGTAGTAGGTGTGTTTGGAATTTCCATGGTGTTTGTGTGGTTTATGTGTCTGTGAGCTGTATGTGTAATGTGTAATTGTGTGGTGCATGTGTGATGCCTGTGGTGTGTGTCGTAGGTGTAGTGAGTATTTCATATTTGTGGTGTGCCTGTCTGTAGGTGTTGGGTGTGTATATGGCAGTGTGAGTGTGTTACATATGTGTGGTGTGTGTAGGTGTATATGTGATGTATTTGTGTGGTGTATGAGTGGTGTATGTGTCACCTATCTGAGTGCTGTGTTTGTGGTGTGTTTGGTTTTTTGTAGGATATGTGCTGTGTGTATAATCTCTATGCTCTGTGTATGTGTTTTATGTGTGGTAAATATATTGGGCATTTTGGTGGTGACTGTGTTGTATTTGAGGTAAATGAAATGTGTGTGCAGTGTGTGTTTGCTGTGTATGGTTTCTGGTTGGTGTATATAGAGTGGGTGTGTGGTGTGCATTGTGTGTGTTGCATGTGGTGTGTGTGTGTAGTGAATTTCATGTGTGTTCTGTATGTCTGTTATATGTGTGTGGAACATGTACTGTGAGAGAAGTTTCTGTGTGGCCTATGCATGGTCCATGCTGTGTATGTGAACTGTGTGTTTGGGGATTGTGTGGTATATGCATTTATGTGTGTGTAGTGTACATGTGTGGAACATGTGTTGTGTGAGAAGTTTGTGTGTGGCCTATGCATGGTTTATTCTGTGTATGTGAACTGTGTATGGGGATTGTGTGGTATATGTGTTTATGTGTGTGTGGTGTACATGTGCTTTCATCATGCACTAAAATAAAGATCTCAGACAATGACCTGAGTGGCTGTACAGGACTCCCTCTTCAAGG
The DNA here is from genome assembly GCF_054177405.1 of Leptonychotes weddellii. Taxonomy (NCBI): domain Eukaryota; kingdom Metazoa; phylum Chordata; class Mammalia; order Carnivora; family Phocidae; genus Leptonychotes; species Leptonychotes weddellii. The sequence goes on along the minus strand of NW_028004299.1, from coordinate 6,232 downwards.
GAGATCAGCAGCAGTTGGGTGCTGCACATAGTTTTTATTTGGTTTTTTTTTTTTTTATCAGAAAAGCATGGACAGATGTATCAAAACATGGGAAAGGATGACACATGGTGGGGCTATTCATCATCCCTTGAGGCAGATATTTCCATTGGTATCTTTGTATAGGTCTGTGATTGTTGATTGTGGGGACTGAAGATGCAAATTTTTTTTATCCTCAGTGTGCAAGGGAATAGTAAAGAAGCAATCTTTGAGATCAATCACAATGAAATTGTGAGTTGAAGGAAGTAAGAAAGGATTTGGAAGATCAAACTGCAAGGGCCCCATGGGAATCATAGAAGCATTAACTGCCTGTAAATCATGTAGCAATCTCCATTTGCCTGATTTCTCTGGGATACAAAAAATGAGGGTATTTCCTTTGTAAAATTACTTGAGAGTCCATTATCATGGATGCTCCTGTGGAGCTCTTTGAAGACATGTAATGGCAAGTGATTGTGCCATGGAGCTTGTCCCTGGGCTCCTAGGATAGGAAATGCTCCAATAATGCCTTTTGGTTCTTGGGCTTCCTTTAACATTTTTTTTTTGAAAGGAGGCATTGTCTTTAACAACTTTATCTTCCACCGCTAGAGAGGGCAGAGGAGGAGGCAATTCATTGGGAGATAATATTAATATTGGAGCCTCTGTTGGGGTGTTAAGGGCACATTCATAGGGGCTGTTGCCAAGACTGGTGGCAGCGGTGGTCGATCTGAAGGGGGAGGAATAAGGTTTTGCCAACTAGTTTTAGCTGTTTGTTTTTTTTCTGTAAAGAGTGGATAGCTATCCCTCAAAGTTTCCGTATAAGCAAATGAGAAATTTTAATAGGACCGAATGCATTTTTCAGCCATCTACCTATACGCTCCTAGTCCTCATCTGAGAGAAAGCCTTCGGACGGGTACCATGGGAAATGCTGATATATTACTGACAACAATTGTATTGAAACTGTATCAGTTATTTTGCACCCCGTAGAGTGCAGCAGCATACCCAGTTGCTCCTTATGGATAACCTGTTGCTTATTAAAGGTGTTCCCAAAACTAACAAATTTATACCAGACAGAAAAATTGATCAGAGAGAAATCAAAAGTAAATGCTGCATGCCTGTAAAGAAAGAAAAAAGTGAGTTCAACCATCACTCCATCTTAGGCACCCAGTGCTGTAATTCCTACCTGGATGAGCGGACTTCATTTGCCTTTCCTGGTCCTAAGGAGTGTCAAGCAAGTGGAAGATTCTATCGAGTTCTGAAGAAGTCCCTGTTTGGAAGCCAAATGTCCTCACATACTGAAATAAAGTTCTCAGACAAGGGTCTGAGCAGCAGGACAGGACTGTCTCTGCAAGGGAAATCAGGCAGTTGGATGCTGCACATATCTCTTATATTTTTATCAGAAAAGCAAGGACAGATATATCAAAGCATGGGAAAGAGGACAAAGGGATGGCAATTATCTGGAAGCCCTAAAGCAGGCTTGCACCCTCCCCTATGTGCCAACAGGTAGGGAGGTAGTCCTGGGATTAGGGAGGAGTGGGCTGTTTGTGCCAGCAATTGCCTGGTGCAGGAAGGAAGCCTGAGGGTTATATTCTTTTATAGCTCTTCACTTATGCGCTACCCCAGGGAATCGGACTAGGCTATTGCATTCCATAGCCCAAGAACAGGAACACTGCTGATGTTTCAGCTGCTTCCACAGTCACCCCTTAGGGCTTACAATACATTTTCTAAGATTAACTCCCTAGGTCCCCCGTTTTGTTTCTTGGGATTTGTAGATGGGCTATCGAAGGGGGTGGTGAGGATCTGTGTGGTCGCTACAAGTGTCCTTCAGTTCCTTCAAGCAGAACACCAGGAGAGGCTTGCCTTGACACATATAATGGGAAAGATCATTAAAAGAAGTAATGCCATGTAAAACCAAGAGTGGAGATTGAGCTCAGCAATCCAGCTTTTTGGATAGAGCCAGGTAGAGAAATCATCATGAATATTAATGGTAGCTTGTTGACTTTCTTGTTGGAATTCCTGTATTTGTACTTGTAACCTAAGTTTTAGATTTTTAATGGAGAAATTTAAGGGGGAGGAAAATACTTGCTTAAGATGAATTTTCAGTTGCCCCCAAGTCTTGTTATAGGGAGTGGAAGTAATGAGGTAGGAGGTCAACTCTGAATCACAAGCTAATTGGGATCACGTCCAGAGTGTCTGTTGGTGTTCTCCTAGCCAGACAATGGCAGCTTCTAGAGCCTGCAGGTAGGCTGAAATTTGTTGATGCATTTTGATTTCTTCTTCTAAATTAGTTGTAGTGTTTTGCATATATGATTGCATTTGTGCCGTTTGAAGGGAGATACCCAAGGATGTGGCAGTGGTTGCCATGGTAGCGGTTACAGCAGTGATGGCTAAAAGAGATGCAAACAGGATACCTAAGGGAGCCTGCCTGTGTGTTCACTTGTCATGCTCAGGGGTGGGGGTTGGGGGATATTGCTTCTTCATTCCAGTGGTGCTCTCCTGTTTCTATCACCTCTGGTTGAGGTTGCTTAAGAGCACACAAGGCTCATGCCTCCTAAATTCAATGCTCCCATCAAAGCTGCTTTTCACCAGGATGCTGAAACCCCAGGGATTTGATGGGAGACCCCTTGTGACTTCCAGCAGGTTATGTCTGGGACCAATTATTCAACCTGACTTACTGGAAGATCTGCAAAATCCTGGCATGTGCACTGACCAAAGAAGTGCCAAGAAGGCTCTGCTAAGGAGTGTCAGTTCCCCCCAATGGTCTGGGTGTTTGGCCACAGATCCATTGGATTTGGATGAGATCTCACAAGATCTGACTATAAATCTCACAAGTTGTGCATGAGGTCTCATGAGATTTGGACTGAGATCTGGTGAGATTTGGACTAAGGTCTCATGAGATATGGGTAGAAATCTCATGAGATGTGCATGAGATCTCACGAGATTTGGACTGAGATCTGGTGATATTTGGATGAGTTCTGATGAGATTTGGAGTAAGGTCTCATGAGATTTTCTCGTGAGATGTGCGTGAGATCTCATGAGATTTGGACTGAGATCTCCTCAGATTTGGCTATAAATTTTGCAAGATGTGTTTGAGATCTCATGAGATTTGGACTGAGATCTGGCGAGATTTGGAAGAGATCACATGAGATTTGGACAGAGTTCTCACATGATTTGGACTGAGATCATGAAATTTGGGTAGAAGTCTTACAAGATGTGTGTGAGATCTCACTAGATTTGGACTAAGTTCTCATGAGATTTGAGTAGAAATCTCTTGAGATATGCATAGTATCTCACGAGATTTGGACTGAGACATGGTGAGATTTGGAAGAGATCTCATGAGATTTGGACTGATATCTCACAAGATTTGGAATGAGAGCTCATGAGATTTGGGTAGAATTCTCACTAGATGTGTGGGAAATCTCACATGATTTAGACTGAGTTCTCACAGGCTTTGGATTGAGTTCTGGCATGATTTGGATGAGATCTCAGGAGATTTGGACTAAGTTCTCATGAGATTTGCATAGAAATTCACAAGGTGTTCATGAGATCTCACAAAATTCGGATTGAGATCTGGCTAGATTTGGAAGAGATCTCACGAGATTTGGACTGACTTCTCACAAGACTTGGAATCAGATATGAAGAGATTTGTCTAGAAATCTTGGGAGATGTGTGTGAGATATCACAAGATTTGGACTGAGATCTGGTGAGACTTGGAAGACATCTCACAAGAATTCGCTTGAGTTCTCATGAGATTTGGACAGAGATATCATGAGATTTGGCTATGAATCTTGTGGGATGTGCATGAGATCTCATGATATTTGGACCGAGATCTGGCAAGATTTGGATGAGATCTCATGAGATTTGGACTAAGTTCTCATGGGTTTTGGGTAGAAATATCACAAGGTGTGCATGAGATCTCATGAGATTTGGACTGAGATATGGTAAAATTTGGAAGAGATCTCATGAGATTTGGACTGATTTCTCATGAGATTTGGGTGACATCTCACAAGATTTGGGTAGAAATGTCACAAGATGTGCGTGAGATATCACATGATTTGGACTAGTTCTCATGGGTTTTGGATTGAGTTCTGGTGAGATTTGGATGAGATCTCACAAGATTCAGACTGAGATCTGGCTAGAGTTGGAAGAGATCTTACAAGATTTGAACTGCTCAGAAGATTTGGAATCAGATCTGAAGAGATTTGTCTAGAAATCTCGGCACATGTGTGTGAGATCTCATGAGATTTGGACTGAGATCTGGAGAGATTTGGAAGAGATCTCATGAGATCTGGCTTGAGTTCTCATAAGATTTCAACAGAGATTTCATGAGATCTGGCTATGAATCTCTTGAGATGTGCGTGAGATCTCATGAGATTTGGACTGAGATCTAGTGAGATTTGGGAGAGATCTCATGAGATTTGGACTGAGATCTTTCACAATTTGGATGAGATCTCACTAGATTTGGATGAGTTCTCTAGAGATTTAGACAGAGGTTGGTGAGATTTGAATGAAATCATAGGAGATTTAGACTGAGTTCTCATGAGTTTTGGAATCAGATCTGATGGAATTTGGCTAGAAGTCTCACAAGATGTTTGTGAGATCTAATGAGATTTGGACTGAGGCATTGCAAGGTCTGGCTGTAATTCTTGTGAGATTGTGTGAGATCTCTCGAGATTTGGACTGAGATTTGGCGAGGTTTGGATGAGTTCTCATGAGATTTGGACTGAATTCTCATAAGATTTCGGTAGAAATCTTGGGAGATATGCATGAGTTATAGTGAGATTTGGACTGAGATCTTGTGAGAATTGAATGAGATCATAAGTGATTTAGACTGAGATCTCAGGAGTTTTGGACTAATATCTCACAAGATTTGAGAGAAATCTCATGAGATGTGTGTGAGATCTCATGAGATTTGGATGTAGATCTGGTGAGATTTGGAAGACATCTCACAAGACTTGGACTGAGTTTTCAGGCAATTTGGACTGCGGTCTCATGAGATTTAACAGAGATGATCATGATTCACACTGGGAGTTGTATGAATGTGCTGAATCACCATACTGCACACCTGAAACTAATATTGCACTGTATATTAGCTAATTGGAATTTAAACAAAAACTTAAAAAAAAAACCCTACATTATCCAGTATTAATACAATCCCTCCATCAGGCTTTTGGTTATTATTTGCATGATGTATCTTTTGCATTCTACTTTTTTATTTAAATTCAATTAGCCAACATATATTACATCATTAGTTTCAGATGTAGAGTTCAATAATTCATCAGATGTATATAACTCCCAGTGCTTATCACATCAGGTGCCATCCTTAATGCGCATGACCCAGTTACCCAATCCCCTCACCCATCTCCCCTCTGGCAACCCTCAGTTTGTTTCCTATACTTAAGAGTCTCCCCTGGTTTTTCTCTCTCTCTGATTACTTCCCATTCAGTTTTCTCTCTCTTCCCCTATGATCTTCTGTGCTATTTCTTATATTCCACATATGAGTGAAACCATATGATAATTGCATTTCTCTGATGGACTTATTTGCCTCAGTATAATACCTCCAATTCCATCCACGATGACGTAAATGGTAAGTATTCATCCTTTCTGATGGCCCAGTAAGATTCCATTGTATATAAATTTGGCACATCTTCTTTATCCATTCATCTGTTGATAGACATCTGGGCTCTTTCCATAGTTTAGCTATAGTGGACATTGCTGCTTCATGAACATTAGGGTACATGTGTCCCTAGGGTAGCTCTATTTTTAACTTCTTTTTTTAAAATTTATTTTGTTATGTTATGTTAGTCACCATACAATACATCATTTGTTCTTGATGTAGTGATCCACAATTCATTGTTTTCATAAACCCAGTACTCCATGCAGTACGTGCCCTCCTTAATACCCATCACTGTGCTAACCCATCCTCCCACACCCCCTCCCCTCTAAAACCCTCACTTTGTTTCTCAGAGTCCATAGTCTCTCATGGTTCATCTCTCCCTCCGATTTCCCCTCCTTCATTTTTCCCTTCCTTCTCCTAATGTCCTCCATACTATTCCTTATGTTCCACAAATAAGTGAAACCATATGATAATTGACATTCTCTGCTTGACTTATTTCACTTAGCATAATCTCCTCCAGTCCCATCCATGTTGATGTAAAAGTTGGGTATTCATCTTTTCTGATGGCTGAGTAATATTCCATTGTATATATGGACCACATCT
>NW_028004298.1:0-200 GCF_054177405.1 Leptonychotes weddellii | reverse complement strand
TTTTTTAAAGATTTTATTTATTTATTTATTTGACAGAGAGAGACACAGCGAGAGAGGGAACACAAGCAGGGGGAGTGGGAGAGGGAGAAGCAGGCTCCCCGCAGAGCGGGGAGCCCGATGCGGGACTCGATCCCAGGACCCTGGGATCATGACCTGAGCCGAAGGCAGTCGCTTAACCAACTGAGCCACCCAGGCGCCCG
>NW_028004297.1:0-200 GCF_054177405.1 Leptonychotes weddellii | reverse complement strand
TGGGATCATGACCTGAGCCGAAGGCACACGCTTAACAACTGAGCCACCCAGGTGCCCCTGATTTTGATTTTTTTGAATCCTGTGCTGTTTAAAAGTGCATTGTTCAATTTGTTAAATGTGGAGACTTTCCAGATATCTTTTGTTCTCGATAGCTTTTAAATGCCTTTGTGTTCAAAGAACATATTCTGTATTATTTCAGG
>NW_028004296.1:0-200 GCF_054177405.1 Leptonychotes weddellii | reverse complement strand
TTTTTTTTAAAGATTTTATTTATTTATTTGACAGAGAAAGACACAGCGAGAGAGGGAACACAAGCAGGGGGGAGTGGGAGAGGGAGAAGCAGGCTCCCCGCCGAGCAGGGAGCCCGATGCGGGACTCGATCCAGGGACTCCAGGATCATGACCTGAGCCGAAGGCAGTCGCTTAACCAACTGAGCCACCCAGGCGCCCAT
>NW_028004295.1:0-200 GCF_054177405.1 Leptonychotes weddellii | reverse complement strand
GAAAAAAAAAAGAAGAAGAAGGTAGCGGGAGGGGAAGAATGAAGCGGGGGAAATCGGAGGGGTGGACGAACCATGAGAGACGATGGACTCTGAAAAACAAACTGAGGGTTCTAGAGGGGAGGGGGGTGGGAGGATGGGTTGGCCTGGTGGTGGGTATTGAGGAGGGCACGTTCTGCATGGAGCACTGGGTGTTATGCACG
>NW_028004294.1:0-200 GCF_054177405.1 Leptonychotes weddellii | reverse complement strand
TTTTTTTTTTTTTTTAAAGATTTTATTTATTTATTTGAGACAGAGAATGAGAGAGAGAGAGCACATGAGAGGGGGGAGGGTCAGAGGGAGAAGCAGGCTCCTTGCCGAGCAGGGAGCCCGATGCGGGACTCGATCCAGGGACTCCAGGATCATGACCTGAGCCGAAAGCAGTCGCTTAACCAACTGAGCCACCCAGGCGC
>NW_028004293.1:0-200 GCF_054177405.1 Leptonychotes weddellii | reverse complement strand
GGGCGCCTGGGTGGCTCAGTTGGTTAAGCGACTGCCTTCGGCTCAGGTCATGATCCTGGAGTCCCTGGATCGAGTCCTGCATCGGGCTCCCTGCTCGGCAGGGAGTCTGCTTCTCCCTCTGACCCTCCCCCCTCTCATGTGCTCTCTCTCATTCTCTCTCTCTCAAATAAATAAATAAAATCTTTAAAAAAAAAAAAAAG
>NW_028004292.1:0-200 GCF_054177405.1 Leptonychotes weddellii | reverse complement strand
TGTGTGTGTGAGGTGTATGGCACGTGTGGTGTGTGTGAGACATGTGTGAGGCGTGCGTGGCGTGAGGCATGCATGTATGAAGTGTGTATAGTATGTGGGAGGTGTGTATGGTGTGTGTGTGGCGTGTGTGAGGCTTATGTGAAGTGTGTGAGGCATGTGTGAGGTGTACATGTGGGGAGCGTGTGGTGTGTGTGTGAGGC
>NW_028004291.1:0-200 GCF_054177405.1 Leptonychotes weddellii | reverse complement strand
TCCTCACACACACACCACACGCTCCCCACATGTACACCTCACACATGCCTCACACACTTCACATAAGCCTCACACACGCCACACACACACCATACACACCTCCCACATACTATACACACTTCATACATGCATGCCTCACGCCACGCACGCCTCACACATGTCTCACACACACCACACGTGCCATACACCTCACACACACC
>NW_028004290.1:0-200 GCF_054177405.1 Leptonychotes weddellii | reverse complement strand
TTTTTTTTTTTTAAAGATTTTATTTATTTATTTGAGAGAGAGAGAATGAGTGACAGAGAGCACGAGAGGGAAGAGGGTCAGAGGGAGAAGCAGACCCCCGCTGAGCAGGGAGCCCGATGTGGGACTCGATCCCGGGACTCCAGGATCATGACCTGAGCCGAAGGCAGTTGCTTAACCAACTGAGCCACCCAGGCGCCCCG
>NW_028004289.1:0-200 GCF_054177405.1 Leptonychotes weddellii | reverse complement strand
GGCGCCTGGGTGGCTCAGTCGTTAAGCGTCTGCCTTCGGCTCAGGTCATGATCCCAGGGTCCTGGGATCGAGCCCCGCATCGGGCTCCCTGCTCCGCGGGAAGCCTGCTTCTCCCTCTCCTATTCCCCCTGCTTGTATTCCCTCTCTCGCTGTGTCTCTGTCAAATAAATAAATAAAATCTTTAAAAAAAAAAAAAAAAG
>NW_028004288.1:0-987 GCF_054177405.1 Leptonychotes weddellii | reverse complement strand
ACCTTAGGACAGCGGTGGTGGGGGGGACAGTTTGAAACACAGGGGATTTCTCATTGAAAACAATGGAGACAAGAAAAAAGTGGCACAACAGTTTTCAAATACTGACACAAAATTGTCAATCCAAATATCCTTCATGACTGATTGAAAATGAAAATATTCTCATATAAAGGAAAACTAAGAGAATTTGTTGCCAGCGGATCTATAATAAAGAATGTCTAAAGGAAATGCACTAGGAAAAGAAACTATAAAGGAAAATAACTTGGAATTTACAGGAAAAAAAGAATACGGTATGCAAAAACATCAGTTAAATAGAATAGACTTGCCTTCTCCACTTGAGTTTTCTAAGATGTATTTAAGGATCGAAGCAAAAATTACACTATCTCATGTCATTCTAAACGTAGGTAGAGGAAATTTTTAAGACAAACATAAACAAAGAAGGGAAAATGGATGTAAAGGGAAGCCAGGTTTCTGTATTTCATGTGAATTTGTCAATGACACCAGTAGAATATGGTAAGTTATTATATAAAGTAAATACCTACAGCAACTACTAAAAGCTATACAAATATGCAAATTTAAAACAAGACAGATCAATCAAAATAACATTCTAAAAATTCTTCAAGTAACCAAAAAAAAACAGGAACCAAAAAAAAGGAAAAAAACAAAAAATAAAATGGAAATCTTAGTCCCTCACATACCAACAAATGCATTAAAAGTAAATGGTCAGAAGTCACCAATAAAAAGAGATTAAAATATTTGCTGTCCCCATTGTACTCCCTTCAGACATAACCCTAGAAAACAAATGAAAGTGGATAAAATATATATATATCTCATGAATATATTAATCAAAAGAAAGCCAATGGAAAAGATTCCCATAGTAGTTTCATAAAGAACATCACAGACAGGTGGGGCGGAGCAAGATGGCGGAGGAGTAGGAGACCTGGATTTCGTCTCCTCTCAGGAATTCAGCTGGATAGGGATCAAACCATT
>NW_028004287.1:0-200 GCF_054177405.1 Leptonychotes weddellii | reverse complement strand
AAGTTTTTTTTTTGGAGGGGGGCAGAGGGAGAGAGAGAGAAATAATCTTAAGCAGGATCCACACCTAGCATGGAGCCCGATGTGGGGCTTGATCTCATGACCCAGAGATCATGACCCCAGCCAAAATCAAGAGCCAGCCGCTTAACTGACTGAGCCACCCAGGCGCCCCTTGCTTACAGTTTCTTTCTTTTTTTTTTTTT
>NW_028004286.1:0-200 GCF_054177405.1 Leptonychotes weddellii | reverse complement strand
GTTTTTTTTTTTTTTAAAGATTTTATTTATTTATTTGAGAGAGAGAGAATGAGAGAGAGCACATGAGAAGGGGGAGGGTCAGAGGGAGAAGCAGACTCCCTGCCGAGCAGGGAGCCCGATGCGGGACTCGATCCAGGGACTCCAGGATCATGACCTGAGCCGAAGGCAGTCGCTTAACCAACTGAGCCACCCAGGCGCCC
>NW_028004285.1:0-200 GCF_054177405.1 Leptonychotes weddellii | reverse complement strand
TTTTTTTTTTTTAAAGATTTTATTTATTTATTTGACAGAGACAGAGATAGCGAGAGCAGGAACACAAGCAGCGGGAAGGGGAGAGGGAGAAGCAGGCTTCCCCCCGAGGAGGGAGCCCGATGTGGGACTCGATCCCAGGACCCTGGGATCATGACCTGAGCCGAAGGCAGACGCTTAACGACTGAGCCACCCAGGCGCCC
>NW_028004284.1:0-200 GCF_054177405.1 Leptonychotes weddellii | reverse complement strand
TTTTTTTTTTTTTTTTAAGATTTTATTTATTTATTTGAGACAGAGAGAATGAGAGACAGAGAGCATGAGAGGGAGGAGGGTCAGAGGGAGAAGCAGACTCCCTGCCGAGCAGGGAGCCCGATGCGGGACTCGATCCCGGGACTCCAGGATCATGACCTGAGCCGAAGGCAGTCGCTTAACCAACTGAGCCACCCAGGCGC
>NW_028004283.1:0-200 GCF_054177405.1 Leptonychotes weddellii | reverse complement strand
GGGCGCCTGGGTGGCTCAGTTGGTTAAGCGACTGCCTTCGGCTCAGGTCATGATCCTGGAGTCCCGGGATCGAGTCCCGCATCGGGCTCCCTGCTCGGCGGGGAGTCTGCTTCTCCCTCTGACCCTCCTCCCTCTCATGCTCTCTGTCTCTCATTCTCTCTCTCTCAAATAAATAAATAAAATCTTTAAAAAAAAAAAAT
>NW_028004282.1:0-200 GCF_054177405.1 Leptonychotes weddellii | reverse complement strand
CTTCCAGGACAAACAAAAACTAAAGGAATTTGCAAACACAAAACCAGCCCTACAGGAAATCTTGAAAGGGGTCCTCTAAGCAAAGAGAGAGCCTAAAAGCAACATAGACCAGAAAGGAACACAGACAATATACGGTAACAGTCACCTTACAGGCAATACAATGGCACTAAATTCCTATCTTTCAATAGTTACCCTGAATG
>NW_028004281.1:0-200 GCF_054177405.1 Leptonychotes weddellii | reverse complement strand
TTTTTTTTTTTTTTTTAAAGATTTTATTTATTTATTTGAGACAGAGAGAATGAGATACAGAGAGCATGAGAGGGAGGAGGGTCAGAGGGAGAAGCAGACTCCCTGCCGAGCAGGGAGCCCGATGTGGGACTCGATCCCGGGACTCCAGGATCATGACCTGAGCCGAAGGCAGTCGCTCAACCAACTGAGCCACCCAGGCG
>NW_028004280.1:0-200 GCF_054177405.1 Leptonychotes weddellii | reverse complement strand
TATCGCCTCGGATTCACTTCTCCGCACGTCCTACCTTCCAGAAAGTGGTCGCTTTTCTGATGAGAGAGTTGTTGCTCTTCTTTTCTTCAATCTCCTGTTGAGTTTGTAGGTGTTCAGAATGGTTTGATCCCTATCCAGCTGAATTCCTGAGAGGAGACGAAATCCAGGTCTCCTACTCCTCTGCCATCTTGCTCCGCCCC
>NW_028004279.1:0-200 GCF_054177405.1 Leptonychotes weddellii | reverse complement strand
TTTCTTTTTTTTTTTTTTAAGATTTTATTTATTTATTTGACAGAGAGAGACAGCGAGAGAGGGAACACAAGCAGGGGGAGTGGGAGAGGGAGAAGCAGGCTCCTGGCTGAGCAGGGAGCCCGATGCGGGACTCGATCCCAGGACCCTGGGATCATGACCTGAGCCGAAGGCAGACGCTTAACCGACTGAGCCACCCAGGC
>NW_028004278.1:0-987 GCF_054177405.1 Leptonychotes weddellii | reverse complement strand
AGCACAGTTTGATCTGATGTGAGTTTCAGATACATTCAGAGGTACAAGATTAAGGAAAGTAATAATAACAAACTATGGGATAACTACTATATAAAAGAGTGGACTAGTCTGCTCAGGTTGCCTTAACAAAATACCACAAACTGGGTGTGATATATAACAGAAATTTATTTCTCACAATTATAGGGGTTCAGAAGAACAAGATCGAGGTTGCATCAGATTCATTTCCTAGTAAGAACTCTGTTGGCACATCCTATGCAATATATCTAAATTGAATTATGGTATCAGATAAAATTATAGATGGGATTAAAGCTTGTGTACCATCCATTATCATGTATAATCAATAAATGATTTAATATTCTCTTGAAAAAAAAAAGAACTCTCTTTCTGGCTTCCTTCTTGCTATATCCTCACATGGTATTCCTCAGTGTGTGTGTACTTGGAGAACGCTCTCTCTCTTTCTCTCTCTTTCTCCTTATAAAGCCACCAATCCTGTGGGATTAGAGCCCCTTCCTTACAACCTCATTTAATCCCAATTACCTCCTAAAGATCCTATCTCCAAATATAATTACCGGCTATAGAAGTTAAGGCTTCAACATATGAATTTTGGGGAGCATACAATTCAATCCATAGCACTAGGATTCTGATAAGGTCCTTACATGAAGCGTTTATTTAAATAATCCTAAAGTGTCTATGTGGTAGGTACTATTACTATCTCTATTTTAAGTGCTATTTTGTTATTTTGGGCTGGGGGTGGTATTATTCTTGGGTAAAGAAGAGAAGAAATGGGATCTGCCAGAGGTGGAAATATGGATCAAGCAGTCAAAGGTTTGAGCAAAGCGGATGACTGGCAAAGGATCGAGACAACACGATGACTTGAAAAGATAGAAATGTACAGATTGATATTGCATGGTATACCTTTGTGAAAATGAGCCTATACCAAAGCTTTTAAGAATGGTTTACATACATCTTTCCTTGATACAGAGGTAG
>NW_028004277.1:0-200 GCF_054177405.1 Leptonychotes weddellii | reverse complement strand
TTTCTTTTTTTTTTTTTTTTAAAGATTTTATTTATTTATTTGAGACAGAGAGAATGAGAGAGAGAGAGCACATGAGAGGGGGGAGGGTCAGAGGCAGAAGCAGGCTCCCTGCCGAGCAGGGAGCCCGATGCGGGACTCGATCCAGGGACTCCAGGATCATGACCTGAGCCGAAGGCAGTCGCTTAACCAACTGAGCCACC
>NW_028004276.1:0-200 GCF_054177405.1 Leptonychotes weddellii | reverse complement strand
TTTTTTTAAGATTTTATTTATTTATTTGAGACAGAGAGAATGAGAGAGAGAGAGCACATGAGAGGGGGGAGGGTCAGAGGGAGAAGCAGGCTCCCTGCCGAGCAGGGAGCCCGATGCGGGACTCGATCCAGGGACTCCAGGATCATGACCTGAGCCGAAGGCAGTCGCTTAACCAACTGAGCCACCCAGGCGCCCTATAT
>NW_028004275.1:0-200 GCF_054177405.1 Leptonychotes weddellii | reverse complement strand
GTCAGGAGAGCTTCCTCTCCATTTCTGGTTCTGTTATCTCCAGGCTGCCTGTCTCTGGCTAAGGGGTGCATGGAATAAAAAGAGGAAACACAATTCTCTCCTAAAGAACCTTGATCCCATTTGGAAGACTCATGAGCTCCCTAAGGAGAAATGCCCGATTGAGACAATTAGCACTAAATTGAACTCAAGTATTGCGAAGG
>NW_028004274.1:0-200 GCF_054177405.1 Leptonychotes weddellii | reverse complement strand
TATAAAACGTGGATTTTGTCCTTGAGATAATAATCTCCTTAGAGATACAGGAGTAAAATATAATTTGGGGAGGGACAAGAGTTTTTAACCAAATGCTAAATGGCACAGAGTAGACCATGATTAGGGGTTCGTGAAAGTCTGGGGGTCAAGGAAGGCTTCATGAAGGAGGGGCGGCTTGTCCTAGGCTTTAAAGGATGGGG
>NW_028004273.1:0-200 GCF_054177405.1 Leptonychotes weddellii | reverse complement strand
TTTTTTTTTTTTTTTTAAAGATTTTATTTATTTATTTGAGACAGAGAGAATGAGAGAGACAGAGAGCACATGACAGGGGGAAGGGTCAGAGGGAGAAGCAGGCTCCCCGCCGAGCAGGGAGCCCGATGCGGGACTCGATCCCGGGACTCCAGGATCATGACCTGAGCCGAAGGCAGTCGCTTAACCAACTGAGCCACCCA
>NW_028004272.1:0-200 GCF_054177405.1 Leptonychotes weddellii | reverse complement strand
TTTTTTTTTAAAGATTTTATTTATTTATTTGAGAGAGAGGATGAGAGGAGAGAGAGAGCACATGAGAGGGGGGGAGGGTCAGAGGGAGAAGCAGACTCCCTGCTGAGCAGGGAGCCCGATGTGGGACTTGATCCCGGGACTCCAGGATCATGACCTGAGCCGAAGGCAGTCGCTTAACCAACTGAGCCACCCAGGCGCCC
>NW_028004271.1:0-200 GCF_054177405.1 Leptonychotes weddellii | reverse complement strand
TTTTTTTTTTTTTTTTTTTAAAGATTTTATTTATTTATTTGAGACAGAGAGAATGAGAGACAGAGAGCATGAGAGGGAGGAGGGTCAGAGGGAGAAGCAGACTCCCTGCCGAGCAGGGAGCCCGATGTGGGACTCGATCCCGGGACTCCAGGATCATGACCTGAGCCGAAGGCAGTCGCTTAACCAACTGAGCCACCCAG
>NW_028004270.1:0-200 GCF_054177405.1 Leptonychotes weddellii | reverse complement strand
TTTTTTTTTTTTAAAGATTTTATTTATTTATTCGACAGAGACAGAGACAGCGAGAGCAGGAACACAGCAGGGAGAGTGGGAGGGCGAGAAGCAGGCTTCCTGCTGAGCAGGGAGCCCGATGTGGGACTCGATCCCAGGACCCTGGGATCATGACCTGAGCCGAAGGCAGACGCTTAACGACTGAGCCACCCAGGCACCCC
>NW_028004269.1:0-200 GCF_054177405.1 Leptonychotes weddellii | reverse complement strand
AGGGGCGCCTGGGTGGCTCAGTTGGTTAAGCGACTGCCTTCGGCTCAGGTCATGATCCTGGAGTCCCGGGATCGAGTCCCGCATCGGGCTCCCTGCTCAGCAGGGAGTCTGCTTCTCCCTCTGACCCTCCTCCCTCTCATGCTCTCTGTCTCTCATTCTCTCTCTTGCAAATAAATAAAATCTTAAAAAAAAAAAAAATT
>NW_028004268.1:0-200 GCF_054177405.1 Leptonychotes weddellii | reverse complement strand
GGACTCCAGGATCATGACCTGAGCCGAAGGCAGTCGCTTAACCAACTGAGCCACCCAGGCGCCCGCCGTGTACTCTTTTTAAAATTTAAGGCTGAATTATAAAGTACAGGAGAGAGAGGTAACCTGATAGAATTGACAAGACGTTAGACTTTGGGTCAGGAGACCTTAATCAAGAGTCAGCGCCTCCATTTAAGCTTTGT
>NW_028004267.1:0-987 GCF_054177405.1 Leptonychotes weddellii | reverse complement strand
TTTGAGGACACAGTGAGAACAATGCCATCTGTGAACAAAGAAGAGGGGTCTCACCAGACCACACACCTGCCCTTGACCTTGGACTTCCCAGCTTCCAGAACTCTGAGAACTTGATTGGATCTATTTTGGCACTCTCTTTTTTGTTCCGTTGATCTATGTGCTTGATCTTTCCCCAACACCACGCTATCTTGGTTACTCTACCTGTATAGTAAGTCTTGAAGTTGGGTGACGTCAGTCTGACCTTGTTCTTTTTCTTCCACCTTGCGCTGGCTGTTCTGGGTCTTTTGCCTCTCCACCCCTACAGACCTGCACTGTCCCATTCACACCCTCTACCAAAGTGGGCTGCTTCGAGAACAGCCCCACCTGTTCTGCATCCTCTAGCCAGGTCAGGCCACGTCTACAGACAAGCTCCCGCCTGCCCACATCCTCCAGGAATGGCAGGCTGCCTGTACCGACCAGCGCCAGCTCACACTCTTGCAAGTTTTTGCTTTCTTTGTTTTGTTTTGGTTTTTTGCCACAGAAAGCCTGCATGTTTCTGTGGCCATCACTCCCTCTATGAAGTGGCCTCGTCCTTGGAGGGGGTCCCCGTCCTGTCCTCAGTTGCCCCAGGGTCCCCTCTTTCTCACCCTAGAAATAGTAGCTGTTCTTCTGCACCGTCTACCTCCAGGCTCCCTCTGAACTCCTGTTAGTAATGAACCACCTTGTCTTGTTCTACTTTATATTAAAATATCCCTGTTCAAATAACCGGTGAAATTTCTGTCTCTGTTCCTGTTGGACCCTGACTAATAGAGCCCCTGAAAGAGCCAAACAAGGAGTCAACGGCAAAAGCGGGGACATCGCTGGTGGAGTCACAGCTCCAGCAGGATGGTGGGGGAGGGGGAGGGAGTGGCGTTTGGAGTTGACATACAGTCCCTCAGTAGCTGGAACAGAGGGTGAAATAAAGATATTTTCAGACGAACATAACACTTTTCCATTAGCAGATCCTCA
>NW_028004266.1:0-200 GCF_054177405.1 Leptonychotes weddellii | reverse complement strand
TTTTTTTTTTTTTTTTAAGATTTTATTTATTTATTTGAGACAGAGAGAATGAGAGACAGAGAGCATGAGAGGGAGGAGGGTCAGAGGGAGAAGCAGACTCCCTGCCGAGCAGGGAGCCCGATGCAGGACTCGATCCCGGGACTCCAGGATCATGACCTGAGCCGAAGGCAGTCGCTTAACCAACTGAGCCACCCAGGCGC
>NW_028004265.1:0-200 GCF_054177405.1 Leptonychotes weddellii | reverse complement strand
TTTTTTTTTTTTAAAGATTTTATTTATTTATTTGACAGAGAAAGACACAGCGAGAGAGGGAACACAAACGGGGAGTGGGAGAGGGAGAAGCAGACTCCCCGCCGAGCAGGGAGCCCGATGCGGGACTCGATCCCGGGACTCCAGGATCATGACCTGAGCCGAAGGCAGTCGCTTAACCAACTGAGCCACCCAGGCGCCCC
>NW_028004264.1:0-200 GCF_054177405.1 Leptonychotes weddellii | reverse complement strand
TAAGACACAGGATTATTATTTAGAGAAGGGATACTTTAAAAGTTTTCAAACATTGCCCCAGTAGTCCACTGAAGGCTTACAGTATCAAGTGATCAATGACTGTGACTGAGTTTATCCCACAGTAGGTGGGACAGTTATGTTCCAAATTTAGGAGTATATACTTGAGAAGTGTATTTAGTAATTTAAAAAAAGGGGGGGGG
>NW_028004263.1:0-200 GCF_054177405.1 Leptonychotes weddellii | reverse complement strand
TTTTTTTTTTTTTTTTTTAAAGATTTTATTTATTTATTTGAGACAGAGAGAATGAGAGAGAGAGAGCACATGAGAGAGGGGAGGGTCAGAGGGAGAAGCAGGCTCCCTGCCGAGCAGGGAGCCCGATGCGGGACTCGATCCAGGGACTCCAGGATCATGACCGGAGCCGAAGGCAGTCGCTTAACCAACTGAGCCACCCA
>NW_028004262.1:0-200 GCF_054177405.1 Leptonychotes weddellii | reverse complement strand
TTTTTTTTTTAAAGATTTTATTTATTTATTTGAGACAGAGAGAATGAGAGAGAGAGAGCACATGAGAGGGGGGAGGGTCAGAGGGAGAAGCAGGCTCCCTGCCGAGCAGGGAGCCCGATGCGGGACTCGATCCAGGGACTCCAGGATCATGACCTGAGCCGAAGGCAGTCGCTTAACCAACTGAGCCACCCAGGCGCCCC
>NW_028004261.1:0-200 GCF_054177405.1 Leptonychotes weddellii | reverse complement strand
TTTTTTATTTTTTTAAAGATTTTATTTATTTATTTGACAGAGAGAGACACAGCGAGAGAGGGAACACAAGCAGGGGGAGTGGGAGAGGGAGAAGCAGGCTCCCCGCAGAGCAGGGAGCCCGATGCGGGACTCGATCCCAGGACCCTGGGATCATGACCTGAGCTGAAGGCAGTCGCTTAACCAACTGAGCCACCCAGGCG
>NW_028004260.1:0-200 GCF_054177405.1 Leptonychotes weddellii | reverse complement strand
TTTTTTTTTTAAAGATTTTATTTATTTATTTGACAGAGACAGAGATAGCGAGAGCAGGAACACAAGCAGTGGGAGGGGGAGAGGGAGAAGCAGGCTTCCCCCCGAGGAGGGAGCCCGATGTGGGACTCGATCCCAGGACCCTGGGATCATGACCTGAGCCGAAGGCAGACGCTTAACGACTGAGCCACCCAGGCGCCCCT
>NW_028004259.1:0-200 GCF_054177405.1 Leptonychotes weddellii | reverse complement strand
CTGGGTGGCTCAGTTGGTTAAGCGACTGCCTTCGGCTCAGGTCATGATCCTGGAGTCCCGGGATCGAGTCCCGCATCGGGCTCCCTGCTCGGCAGGGAGTCTGCTTCTCCCTCTGACCCTCCTCCCTCTCATGCTCTCTGTCTCTCATTCTCTCTGTCTCAAATAAATAAATAAAATCTTTAAAAAAAAAAAAAAAGAAT
>NW_028004258.1:0-200 GCF_054177405.1 Leptonychotes weddellii | reverse complement strand
TCTTTTTTTTTTTTAAAGATTTTATTTATTTATTTGAGACAGAGAGAATGAGATACAGAGAGCATGAGAGGGAGGAGGGTCAGAGGGAGAAGCAGACTCCCTGCCGAGCAGGGAGCCCGATGCGGGACTCGATCCCGGGACTCCAGGATCATGACCTGAGCCGAAGGCAGTCGCTTAACCAACTGAGCCACCCAGGCGCC
>NW_028004257.1:0-200 GCF_054177405.1 Leptonychotes weddellii | reverse complement strand
CCAGAGGGAGAGCGAGAATCCCAAGCTGACTCCACACTGAGCATGGAGCTCGTTGCAATGTTTGATCCCATGACCAGGAGACCATGACCCAAACTGAAATCAAGAGTAGGACACCCAGGGGGCGCCTGGGTGGCTCAGTGGTTAAGCGTCTGCCTTCGGCTCAGGGCATGGTCCCAGGGTCCTGGGATGGAGCCCCCCAT
>NW_028004256.1:0-987 GCF_054177405.1 Leptonychotes weddellii | reverse complement strand
CTGAGCCGAAATCAAGAGTCGAACACTTAACCAACTGAACTACCCAGGTGCCCCCCAAAATGAAACTATTTTTAAAGGAAGTATTATTTTTGGTTGCTATCAGCAAGAACCCTTTCAGCAAGGTACCTGCTCAGTTCAGGGATGGGGTGAGGTCCTGTCATGGCCCCCTTTCTGGTTTCTTATTCACACAGGGGGAATGACCCAGCCACAAGCCCCGGAGTCCCTGGCACAGTGCACACCATGGCTCTGTGGTCCTGGTCACTAAGCTCTCTGTCCCTCCATTCCCTCAATGTATATGCTGGGGACAGCGATCTGACCCACAGGGACCGTTACAGGAAGGGAGGCTCTGAGAAAGTATCTGCCACAGAGTGAGTCTCAGAAATGTTAACTATAACCATTACCCCGACTCTCTGTTTCTCCTAGAATAAAAATTCTAAAAAGCAATTACTGCCGTTTGGCCCAAGGGCAAGTGTTTGGTGGCTTTGTTAGACAGTGGTAGGCGTGGGGATCAACCCACAGGTCACAGCGAATGTCCTCACTGGAAACTACCTCCAGAATCAGTCAGATCTTAAATCCATGAGCAGAAAGCACTCAAGAACTAGAAGGTTAAATGTGTCTGATTCAGGAGGAAGAAAGCAGTGGGTGGATTCCTAATCTATTCTTTCTCTTTCTTTCTACAAAGTATTTCCTCATATCTTATAGTAGCATTTGGATGTAGTTAGCAACTCTGACCTTCAAAGCTTCCTGATTTCCTTTTCCCGTGAGTGAAGAGAAAGAAACACAGGGAAAGATGCAAACTTTCAGAAATCAAGCTGTTTGCACTGCAGTTCAGTTTTGATTTTGTTTTTTTTTGTTTTTTTTTTTTTGATGAAATTCTATTCTCTTACCCTCAGAGTTAAAAAGTATAATATTTCAGTGATAGGTTCAGGCTATTCAAAAATGCTGACTATGTCTCCATGATTGTGTTAAGTGCTTGAAACCACGGAG
>NW_028004255.1:0-200 GCF_054177405.1 Leptonychotes weddellii | reverse complement strand
TGAACCATGAGAGACGATGGACTCTGAAAAACAAACTGAGGGTTCTAGAGGGGAGGGGGGTGGGAGGATGGGTTAGCCTGGTGATGGGTATTAAAGAGGGCACGTTCTGCATGGAGCACTGGGTGTTATGCACAAACAATGAATCATGGAACACTACATCAAAAACTAATGATGTAATGTATGGTGATTAACATAACAAT
>NW_028004254.1:0-200 GCF_054177405.1 Leptonychotes weddellii | reverse complement strand
TGTTCTCCTTTAGGATTTTGATGGACTCCTGTCTCACATTGAGGTCTTTCAACCATTTGGAGTCTATTTTTGTGTGTGGTGTAAGGAAATGGTCCAGTTTCATTCTTCTGCATGTGGCTATCCAATTTTCCCAACACCATTTGTTGAAGAGACTGTCTTTGTTCCATTGGACATTCTTTCCTGCTTTGTCGAAGATGAGT
>NW_028004253.1:0-200 GCF_054177405.1 Leptonychotes weddellii | reverse complement strand
TTTTTTTTTTAAAGATTTTATTTATTTATTTGACAGAGAGAGACACAGCGAGAGAGGGAACACAAGCAGGGGGAGTGGGAGAGGGAGAAGCAGGCTCCCCGCAGAGCAGGGAGCCCGATGCGGGACTCGATCCCAGGACCCTGGGATCATGACCCGAGCTGAAGGCAGTCGCTTAACCAACTGAGCCACCCAGGCGCCCA
>NW_028004252.1:0-200 GCF_054177405.1 Leptonychotes weddellii | reverse complement strand
GTCTACGGCAATAGTTACATACATGATGGCACATGCATTCCACGGGGTACTCTGTAGCCATCTAGAATGATCACCTTGAAACCCAAGAGATGGAAAACTAGTAAGCACAACAAAGCAGCTCACACATTAGAATTGCAGCGAATGAAGAAAAAGAATCCTCATTCGCGAGGCACCAAACACACCCCCTTCCCCCCCCCCCC
>NW_028004251.1:0-200 GCF_054177405.1 Leptonychotes weddellii | reverse complement strand
TTTTTTTTTTTTTAAAGATTTTATTTATTTATTTGAGAGAGAGAGAATGAGAGAGAACACATGAGAGGGGATAGGGTCAGAGGGCAAAGCAGACTCCCTGCCGAGCAGGGAGCCCGATGCGGGACTCGATCCAGGGACTCCAGGATCATGACCTGAGCCGAAGGCAGTCGCTTAACCAACTGAGCCACCCAGGCGCCCAG
>NW_028004250.1:0-200 GCF_054177405.1 Leptonychotes weddellii | reverse complement strand
TTTTTTTTTTTTTTTTAAGATTTTATTTATTTGCGAGAGAGAGAATGAGAGACAGAGAGCATGAGAGGGAGGAGGGTCAGAGGGAGAAGCAGACTCCCTGCCGAGCAGGGAGCCCGATGCGGGACTCGATCCCGGGACTCCAGGATCATGACCTGAGCCGAAGGCAGTCGCTTAACCAACTGAGCCACCCAGGCGCCCAG
>NW_028004249.1:0-200 GCF_054177405.1 Leptonychotes weddellii | reverse complement strand
TTTTTTTTTTTTTTTTTTTAAAGATTTTATTTATTTTTTAGAGAGCGAGCGAGAGAGAAACAGCATGAGAGGGGAGAGGGTCAGAGGGAGAAGCAGGCTCCCCGCTGAGCCGGGAGCCCGATGTGGGACTCGATCCCAGGACCCTGGGATCATGACCTGAGCCGAAGGCAGACGCTTAACCATCTGAGCCACCCAGGCGC
>NW_028004248.1:0-200 GCF_054177405.1 Leptonychotes weddellii | reverse complement strand
TGGGTGGCTCAGTTGGTTAAGCGACTGCCTTCGGCTCAGGTCATGATCCTGGAGTCCCGGGATCGAGTCCCGCATCGGGCTCCCTGCTCGGCAGGGAGCCTGCTTCTCCCTCTGACCCTCCCCCCTCTCATGTGCTCTCTGTCTCTCTCATTCTCTCTGTCTCAAATAAATAAATAAAATCTTTAAAAAAAAAAAAAATT
>NW_028004247.1:0-200 GCF_054177405.1 Leptonychotes weddellii | reverse complement strand
GCCTGGGTGGCTCAGTTGGTTAAGCGACTGCCTTCGGCTCAGGTCATGATCCTGGAGTCCCGGGATCGAGTCCCGCATCGGGCTCCCTGCTCTGCAGGGAGTCTGCTTCTCCCTCTGACCCCCCTCCCCCTCATGTGCTCTCTCTCTCATTCTCTCTGTCTCAAATAAATAAATAAAATCTTTAAAAAAAAAAAAAAAAG
>NW_028004246.1:0-200 GCF_054177405.1 Leptonychotes weddellii | reverse complement strand
TTTTTTTTTTAAAGATTTTATTTATTTATTTGCGAGAGAGAGAATGAGAGACAGAGAGCATGAGAGGGAGGAGGGTCAGAGGGAGAAGCAGACTCCCTGCTGAGCAGGGAGCCCGATGCGGGACTCGATCCCGGGACCCCAGGATCATGACCTGAGCCGAAGGCAGTCGCTTAACCAACTGAGCCACCCAGGCGCCCCTG
>NW_028004245.1:0-987 GCF_054177405.1 Leptonychotes weddellii | reverse complement strand
TCCCCCTGCTTGTGTTCCCTCTCTCGCTGTCTCTGTCAAATAAGTAAATAAAATCTTAAAAAAAAAAATGAACAGATGAAAGAATGAAGGAGTGATATAGCGGCTGACGGTTTTGAGCACTGACGATGCGCCGCGTGTTTCCAACACATCTTCCAAGAAGCCTCCTCGGGGGCCAGAGTGCCGGTGAGCCGCAGGACCATGCTGAGAGCCGCCCCAGCGGGTCCAGAGGCCGGTCAGGCCTAGTGCTCTGAGTCCCTGAGACCACCAGTGGGACCCAGTCCTGATTTCCTGCTGGGGCCTCCACGTGAAACTTGCCTGCTGGCCCAGAGGCTGCTTGAGATGTCAAAGAAGCTCCAAATAAACAAAAAACCCCAGCTGCCCAGCCCCTTGGCTCTGTGCCACGGGGTAAGTCCACGTTGTTGTGCAAACCTAATAAATTGACCCGGGCCCCGCCTCCGCCCCCCGGGTCTGTAAAGGACCAGGACAACTTTAATAAATGGTGACGTTTCCTGAGACTCTCCGTCCTCGGGGAAGGCTTGGGAAAGAGCCGTTTATGTCTTCTGGGGCGCACAGCTAATCAGCCAGAGGAGTTTAAATCAGAGAGGATTTGGGGGCGGCCAGATTCGGCTCATTTGAACTCAGATAAAACTCTATTCATCAGTCTCTGTCCCACACCATCGAGGCAAGTTTAAAGGGCCATCTCGGTGCCCGGCGAAGTTATATTTTAACCAGTCAGTCGGCAAAGATAAGAGCCCTGATCAGAGTCCATCTAAACAGACACCACAGGAAGCGTATCAGCCTGGGCCTCAGTGGGGCCTCTTGGGAAGCTCATTTCCGGATTCCTCTCCAAGAGCCTCACTTTAATTTAAATCAACATATTTATTTTTGTTAATTACTACAGGACAGCTAGGACAAATTCTGAAACTCCAAGGTCAGCAGGGAGTTCGAAGAGCCAGCCTGGAACCTCAAAGCACAGAGGAGAAGCAC
>NW_028004244.1:0-200 GCF_054177405.1 Leptonychotes weddellii | reverse complement strand
TTATTTATTTTTTTAAAGATTTTATTTATTTATTTGAGAGAGAGGATGAGAGGAGAGAGAGAGCACATGAGAGGGGGGAGGGTCAGAGGGAGAAGCAGACTCCCTGCCGAGCAGGGAGCCCGATGCGGGACTCGATCCAGGGACTCCAGGATCATGACCTGAGCCGAAGGCAGTCGCTTAACCAACTGAGCCACCCAGGC
>NW_028004243.1:0-200 GCF_054177405.1 Leptonychotes weddellii | reverse complement strand
TCATAGCTGGGTCCTTTGCGCATCATTCTGCTCATCCCTCAGCCCAGTCCCTCTGCACAGGCGCCCTTGCTCTGCCCCCTCCTGGTCCCGAGCTCTCCTGTGGTCCTCCTCTAAGTATTTGTAGAGTGCCTGCTCTGGGCCTGGACCTGCTGCTCCCAGGGGCTGGGTGACAATGCCCGGGCCGGTCCCTGCCTTCATGT
>NW_028004242.1:0-200 GCF_054177405.1 Leptonychotes weddellii | reverse complement strand
GCATGAAGGCAGGGACCGGCCCGGGCATTGTCACCCAGCCCCTGGGAGCAGCAGGTCCAGGCCCAGAGCAGGCACTCTACAAATACTTAGAGGAGGACCACAGGAGAGCTCGGGACCAGGAGGGGGCAGAGCAAGGGCGCCTGTGCAGAGGGACTGGGCTGAGGGATGAGCAGAATGATGCGCAAAGGACCCAGCTATGG
>NW_028004241.1:0-200 GCF_054177405.1 Leptonychotes weddellii | reverse complement strand
GACAAATAATGCAAGATATGTTAAGAAAAAAAAAGAAGAAGAAGAAGGTAGCGGGAGGGGAGGAATGAAGCGGGGGAAATCGGAGGGGTGGACGAACCATGAGAGAAGATGGACTCTGAAAAACAAACTGAGGGTTCTAGAGGGGAGGGGGGTGGGAGGATGGGTTGGCCTGGTGGTGGGTATTGAGGAGGGCACGTTCT
>NW_028004240.1:0-200 GCF_054177405.1 Leptonychotes weddellii | reverse complement strand
TGGCAAAAGAGAGGATAGGGAGAAATCCATTAGAACCCCCTCCCCCACCCCCAATCTTCCAAGCACCAAGGTGCCGGCCTGGGGTTAGACAATGGGGTCTATACATAGGCTACAAAGCCCAACGTTCCTTCCTCCTGTCTGCCCACCCACCCCAGCCCATCCCAGACCAGACAGCAGAGCCACCCACTCCCCCTTGGCCG
>NW_028004239.1:0-200 GCF_054177405.1 Leptonychotes weddellii | reverse complement strand
TAAACATAAATAGGAGTATTATCATCTATTATAAATAAGAAGCCACTTCTGTTTCTGCATCCCTTCAGATGTAAAATAGCAGCTGCAGAAACCATTTTGATCTTTAGAAACTTGGAAATTTTACTGGCCACCTTATGCCATCATACCATCATTGTTTTCAGGGGCAGGTTTTCTCAAAGTCCTTCCCGAATCTGCACTGG
>NW_028004238.1:0-200 GCF_054177405.1 Leptonychotes weddellii | reverse complement strand
TTTTTTTTTTTTAAAGATTTTATTTATTTATTTTTTAGAGAGCGAGCGAGAGAGAAACAGCATGAGAGGGGAGAGGGTCAGAGGGAGAAGCAGGCTCCCCGCTGAGCCGGGAGCCCGATGTGGGACTCGATCCCAGGACCCTGGGATCATGACCTGAGCCGAAGGCAGACGCTTAACCATCTGAGCCACCCAGGTGCCCA
>NW_028004237.1:0-200 GCF_054177405.1 Leptonychotes weddellii | reverse complement strand
TTTTTTTTTTTTTTTAAAGATTTTATTTATTTATTTGACAGAGAGAGACACAGCGAGAGAGGGAACACAAGTAGGGGGAGTGGGAGAGGGAGAAGCAGGCTTCCCGCGGAGCAGGGAGCCCGATGCGGGGCTCGATCCCAGGACCCTGGGATCATGACCTGAGCCGAAGGCAGACGCTTAACCGACTGAGCCACCCAGGC
>NW_028004236.1:0-200 GCF_054177405.1 Leptonychotes weddellii | reverse complement strand
TTTTTTTTTTTTTTTTAAAGATTTTTTATTTATTTATTTGAGAGAGAGAATGAGAGACAGAGAGCACGAGAGGGGAGAGGGTCAGAGGGAGAAGCAGACCCCCCGCTGAGCAGGGAGCCCGACGTGGGACTCGATCCCGGGACTCCAGGATCATGACCTGAGCCGAAGGCAGTTGCTTAACCAACTGAGCCACCCAGGCG
>NW_028004235.1:0-200 GCF_054177405.1 Leptonychotes weddellii | reverse complement strand
TTTTTTTTTTTTTTTTAAAGATTTTATTTATTTATTTGAGAGAGAGAGAATGAGAGAGAGCACATGAGAGAGGGGAGGGTCAGAGGGAGAAGCAGACTCCCTGCCGAGCAGGGAGCCCGATGCGGGACTCGATCCAGGGACTCCAGGATCATGACCTGAGCCGAAGGCAGTCGCTTAACCAACTGAGCCACCCAGGCGCC
>NW_028004234.1:0-987 GCF_054177405.1 Leptonychotes weddellii | reverse complement strand
TGTATGTCAAAGTGTATCAAAATGTGCACTTTAATTATGTGCACTTTATACCTCCATTAAGTGGTTTAAAAAATAACAATTAGGAAATATACATGGAACAATAATTGTATTTTTGGTGAAATGGAATCCTGATAACCCCCATAACAAAAACAAAAGGACAAAGGTGTGGCAGGACTATCAACTGAATATTTTAGAAGCCCCTAGCTTCAATGATAATAGATGATTGATAGATGATGGAGAGAGAGGGAGAGAGAGAGAGAGAGAAGACTGTATAGTTAAAACAAATGAGCTGTCTTCCTTCTCAGCTGTTTAGATATCATAGTAAATTCCATAATGTAGGAGGGTCCTCATTTTTACAGAGGGGGCAAGGTCAAGGTGGAGAGGGTCAGTGGTCCTGCCTGAGGCTGTGAGTGGCAGAGAGGTCAGTACCTGAGCCCTTTTGCATTATCCCTTGTGTCTGTGCTACAATTGAAAAGGTCTGGGAAGAGCTGAGAGGGAATCCCTAGTCTCTCACCCCCTTATGCCCAGAGCTTTGTCACTCTCAAAAGACACTTAGCAGCAAACCCCTATTTCTCACTTAACCCTTGTACAGACTTAACCATGGCTACCCAGGATGGTAACATGGATTTGTTGGAAGTTCAGAATGTTCTCTGCATATGATGCAGCAACTCTGCAGGGAGATTTTAGTTCATTCTGTGGCACTTTTGCTACTCTAACAAGATATACAATAGCACGGAACGACTCATCAGATGATTTCCAGGAACAAAGCACTTTGCAGATCTATTAGGAAGCCACAGGGTCAATGCCTAATGCTTCTGTACATGGGGGTTGGGGCCTTGCAGTTTCCCCTTCTGGACAGGCTCTAAGGGAAAAAATAAGGCTTTTAGTTTGGGAAAAAAAATAAGAAGAAATAGTTATAAAATTGCGTAGTGGGGAATAGGATTCCTCTTATCTTATTAACCCACTAAAAGTTTTATCACTGAACAT
>NW_028004233.1:0-200 GCF_054177405.1 Leptonychotes weddellii | reverse complement strand
GTCTCTCATGGTTCGTCTCCCCCTCTGATTTCTCCCCTTTTTTTTTCCCTTCCTACTATCTTCTTCTTTTTTTTTTTTTGTTTAACATATAATGTATTATTTGTTTCAGAGGTATGGGGCTGTGATTCATCAGTCTTACACAATTCACAGTGCTCACCATAGCACATACCCTCCCCAATGTCTATCACCCAGCCACCCCC
>NW_028004232.1:0-200 GCF_054177405.1 Leptonychotes weddellii | reverse complement strand
TTTTTTTTTTAAAGATTTTATTTATTTATTTGAGACAGAGAGAATGAGAGAGAGAGAGCACATGAGAGGGGGGAGGGTCAGAGGGAGAAGCAGGCTCCCTGCCGAGCAGGGAGCCCGATGCGGGACTCGATCCCGGGACTCCAGGATCATGACCTGAGCCGAAGGCAGTCGCTTAACCAACTGAGCCACCCAGGCGCCCA
>NW_028004231.1:0-200 GCF_054177405.1 Leptonychotes weddellii | reverse complement strand
TTTTTTTTTTTTTAAAGATTTTATTTATTTATCTGACAGATAGACAGCGAGAGAGGAAACACAAGCAGGAGGAGTGGGAGAGGGAGAAGCAGGCTTCCCGCTGAGCAGGGAGCCCGATGCGGGGCTCGATCCCATGACCCTGGGATCATGACCTGAGCCGAAGGCAGACGCTTAACGACTGAGCCACCCAGGCGCCCCTC
>NW_028004230.1:0-200 GCF_054177405.1 Leptonychotes weddellii | reverse complement strand
TTTTTTTTTTTTTTAAAGATTTTATTTATTTATTTGAGAGAGAGAGAATGAGAGAGAGCGAGTACATGAGAG
Source organism: Leptonychotes weddellii (assembly GCF_054177405.1). NCBI lineage: Eukaryota > Metazoa > Chordata > Mammalia > Carnivora > Phocidae > Leptonychotes > Leptonychotes weddellii. Next base: position 128 of record NW_028004230.1, on the reverse strand, counting down.
GGGGGAGGGTCAGAGGGAGAAGCAGACTCCCTGCTGACAGCAGGGAGCCCGATGCGGGACTCGATCCCGGGACTCCAGGATCATGACCTGAGCCGAAGGCAGTCGCTTAACCAACTGAGCCACCCAGG
>NW_028004229.1:0-200 GCF_054177405.1 Leptonychotes weddellii | reverse complement strand
GGCGCCTGGGTGGCTCAGTTGGTTAAGCGACTGCCTTCGGCTCAGGTCATGATCCTGGAGTCCCGGGATCGAGTCCCGCATCGGGCTCCCTGCTCAGCAGGGAGTCTGCTTCTCCCTCTGACCCTCCTCCCTCTCATGCTCTCTGTCTCTCATTCTCTCTGTCTCAAATAAATAAATAAAATCTTAAAAAAAAAAAAAAG
>NW_028004228.1:0-200 GCF_054177405.1 Leptonychotes weddellii | reverse complement strand
GTCTCCACCAGGGTTTCTCAACCATGGTACTGTTGCCATTTGGGGGCCACATAATTCTCTGTTGGGGGTGGTGGTGGTGGTCTGTCCTTGTACTGAAGGATGTTTAGCAGCATTCTTGGCTTCTACCCACTAGATCCCAGTTGGCACCCCCCACAAGGATGTCTCCAGACATTGCCGAATGCCTGGGAGAAGGGTACAAG
>NW_028004227.1:0-200 GCF_054177405.1 Leptonychotes weddellii | reverse complement strand
GTCTACGGCAATAGTTACATACATGATGGCACATGCATTCCACGGGGTACTCTGTAGCCATCTAGAATGATCACCTTGAAACCCAAGAGATGGAAAAATAGTAAGCACAACAAAGCAGCTCACACATTAGAATTGCAGCGAATGAAGAAAAAGAATCCTCATTCGCGAGGCACCAAACACACCCCCTTCCCCCCCCCCCC
>NW_028004226.1:0-200 GCF_054177405.1 Leptonychotes weddellii | reverse complement strand
TTTTTTTTTTTTTTTTTTAAAGATTTTATTTATTTATTTGACAGAGAGAGACAGCGAGAGAGGGAACACAAGCAGGGGGAGTGGGAGAGGGAGAAGCAGGCTCTCCGCAGAGCAGGGGAGCCCGATGCGGGACTCGATCCCAGGACCCTGGGATCATGACCTGAGCCGAAGGCAGTCGCTTAACCGACTGAGCCACCCAG
>NW_028004225.1:0-200 GCF_054177405.1 Leptonychotes weddellii | reverse complement strand
GGCGGGGCAGCTGGGGACGACGTCCGGTTCCATGGGGGTCTCTGTGCTCCTGCCGCATTACTGGTGGGGCTGCTGCCTCTGGGCCCCAGGGAAATGAGGGGCAGGTGGCTGGAGCTGGGCCCCTTGGCGGACGGAAGGCGTTGCCAAGTGTGCGTTGGAAGCCTCGGGTCCCCTTCCTGCAGCGGGCAGATAATGTCGCG
>NW_028004224.1:0-200 GCF_054177405.1 Leptonychotes weddellii | reverse complement strand
GACCTGAAGGGTCTTGAAGGAGATCTGTGCCACTTTCTTTGTTCACATTGCTGGATCCTGACATCAGTGCAGGAGGCAGAGTGGTTTACCGAAAAAGAGTACTGAGTATGAAAATGACCAGGCCCTCCCTTGGCTCTGAGGGTAGTTGTTCCCATCAGTGGGGTGGCTTGTGGCATCTGTAGGAGGAGGGGCCGGGGCGG
>NW_028004223.1:0-987 GCF_054177405.1 Leptonychotes weddellii | reverse complement strand
CCGGTGGGAACAGCAGAGCGGGGCTGGCTCGAGGCGACCGGGGTGGGAGACTGCCGAAAATTAGGCAGGGCGCGCCTTCTCCGTTACGATCCCTCCTTCCGTCACCACCTGCCATTGCCCCAAACCAGTGGCAACAATGGGCCAGTGCGGTTGGGTTTCCTGGTCAGAGAACCAAATGTTATGGAACCTGGACGAGATCGCCCGATGGAAGAACCAAATGGCACCTGGACATCTTGGAGGCTAGGAGGTTTATTTAATGCTGGTGGGCTCAGAGGAGAGTGGTCTCCAAAGGTCTGAGCCCCAAGCACCAACAAAGGGGGCAATTCATACACTTTCACTTCCATATATGTGGCACCTTCCTGTGCGTGGCAGACGGGGCAGGAGGGATAACCTGGAACGGCCCTGGGGCCGGGACTGGGATTCCCCTGCTGGCTTGGTCGGCCACCTTAGAACACAGATTTCCCTTATCAAAGCTAACATATTTTTATATCATAACATCTTTAGTATGTTAAATCATCTATTTTCTTACATAATTTACCCAACAGTGTAATTTAAATCCCCTGAAGTAAATGTGTTTTTGAAGTTGTTTTCAAGCTGCTAGGGTTCAGAGGACACTGGAGATCATCAGATCCAATGATACATAATACTTTCCCAAAGCAAAGCAATGGTTGCTGCTTAAAAATAATTCTAAATCAAAAGCCAAGAGCAAATGTGTCTTTAAACTGTATTTTGTTTCAACTGTAACAATTGGCAGATACTGTCCAGGTGGGGGATGTGGTGTCCTGACTTCCCCAAGCTGACGAGACAGTGACGCCTTTCTCTCACTGGAGAGGATCTCCCAAGATGGGAGTACAAAGAGCACACTTCGGGGAATTCTGATTTGGGCAAATCCAATCATTTTATTGATAAGGAAAGTGGGACACATCATTTTAAAGCCACATCACTATAATCAGAGAAAATACAAATTGTCTTCATCTTATTCAGGGA
>NW_028004222.1:0-200 GCF_054177405.1 Leptonychotes weddellii | reverse complement strand
TAAAGGTCAAGGAGAGGTGCCTCAGCCTGGTGATTCAATAGATAAAATAAAAGTGGTTAATGCCATAGCTACTGATAATGAGTCATTTGAAGCGCTTGTTGTGGCTCGCCCTGAACAGTTGGAAGACTCTGACTTACAAATTCTTGATTTGCCAACTGATCTTCAAGGCAGTGTGGCACGGGAAAGTTAATATTTTTAGT
>NW_028004221.1:0-200 GCF_054177405.1 Leptonychotes weddellii | reverse complement strand
GCTAAAAATATTAACTTTCCCGTGCCACACTGCCTTGAAGATCAGTTGGCAAATCAAGAATTTGTAAGTCAGAGTCTTCCAACTGTTCAGGGCGAGCCACAACAAGCGCTTCAAATGACTCATTATCAGTAGCTATGGCATTAACCACTTTTATTTTATCTATTGAATCACCAGGCTGAGGCACCTCTCCTTGACCTTTG
>NW_028004220.1:0-200 GCF_054177405.1 Leptonychotes weddellii | reverse complement strand
TTCTTTTTTTTTTTTTAAAGATTTTATTTATTTATTTGAGAGAGAGAGAATGAGAGAGAGAGAACACATGAGAGGGGATAGGGTCAGAGGACGAAGCAGACTCCCTGCCGAGCAGGGAGCCCGATGCGGGACTCGATCCAGGGACTCCAGGATCATGACCTGAGCCGAAGGCAGTCGCTTAACCAACTGAGCCACCCAGG
>NW_028004219.1:0-200 GCF_054177405.1 Leptonychotes weddellii | reverse complement strand
GTAGACGAACCATGAGAGATGATGGACTCTGAAAAACAAACAGGGTTCTAGAGGGGAGGGGGGTGGGAGGATGGGTTAGCCTGGTGGTGGGTATTGAGGAGGGCACATTCTGCATGGAGCACTGGGTGTTATGCACAAACAATGAATCATGGAACACTTCATCTAAAACTAATGATGTAATGTATGGGGATTAACATAAG
>NW_028004218.1:0-200 GCF_054177405.1 Leptonychotes weddellii | reverse complement strand
GCCTGGGTGGCTCAGTTGGTTAAGCGACTGCCTTCGGCTCAGGTCATGATCCTGGAGTCCCGGGATCGAGTCCCGCATCGGGCTCCCTGCTCGGCGGGGAGTCTGCTTCTCCCTCTGACCCTCCTCCCTCTCATGCTCTCTGTCTCTCATTCTCTCTCTCTCAAATAAATAAATAAAATCTTAAAAAAAAAAAAAAAAAG
>NW_028004217.1:0-200 GCF_054177405.1 Leptonychotes weddellii | reverse complement strand
TTTATTTTTTTTATTCTTATGTTAATCCCCATACATTACATCATTAGTTTTAGATGAAGTGTTCCATGATTCATTGTTTGTGCATAACACCCAGTGCTCCATGCAGAACGTGCCCTCCTCAATACCCACCACCAGGCTAACCCATCCTCCCACCCCCCTCCCCTCTAGAACCCTGTTTGTTTTTCAGAGTCCATTGTCTC
>NW_028004216.1:0-200 GCF_054177405.1 Leptonychotes weddellii | reverse complement strand
TTTTTTTTAAAGATTTTATTTATTTATTTGACAGAGAGAGACACAGCGAGAGAGGGAACACAAGCAGGGGGAGTGGGAGAGGGAGAAGCAGGCTCCCCGCAGAGCAGGGAGCCCGATGTGGGACTCGATCCCAGGACCCTGGGATCATGACCTGAGCCGAAGGCAGTCGCTCAACCGACTGAGCCACCCAGGCGCCCTTT
>NW_028004215.1:0-200 GCF_054177405.1 Leptonychotes weddellii | reverse complement strand
TTTTTTTTTTTTTTTTTAAGATTTTATTTATTTATTTGAGAGAGCGAGAATGAGAGAGAGTACATGAGAGGGGGGAGGGTCAGAGGGAGAAGCAGGCTCCTCGCTGAGCAGGGAGCCCGATGCGGGACTCGATCCCGGGACTCCAGGATCATGACCTGAGCCGAAGGCAGTCGCTTAACCAACTGAGCCACCCAGGCGCC
>NW_028004214.1:0-200 GCF_054177405.1 Leptonychotes weddellii | reverse complement strand
TTTTTTTTTTTTTTTTTAAAGATTTTATTTATTTATTTATTGGAGAGTGAGCGAGAGAGAAACAGCATGAGAGAGGAGAGGGTCAGAGGGAGAAGCAGGCTCCCCGCCGAGCCGGGAGCCCGATGTGGGACTCGATCCCAGGACCCTGGGATCATGACCTGAGCCGAAGGCAGTCGCTTAACCAACTGAGCCACCCAGGC
>NW_028004213.1:0-200 GCF_054177405.1 Leptonychotes weddellii | reverse complement strand
TTTTTTTTTTTTTAATTTTTTTTTTTATTCTTATGTTAATCCCCATACATTACATCATTAGTTCTAGATGAAGTGTTCCATGATTCATTGTTCGTGCACAACACCCAGTGCTCCATGCAGAACGTGCCCTCCTCAATACCCACCACCAGGCCAACCCATCCTCCCACCCCCCTCCCCTCTAGAACCCTCAGTTTGTTTTT
>NW_028004212.1:0-987 GCF_054177405.1 Leptonychotes weddellii | reverse complement strand
GGTCCATATATACAATGGAATATTACTCAGCCATCAGAAAGGATGAATATGCAACTTTTCCATCAACATGAATGGGACTGGAGGAGATTATGCTAAGTGAAATAAGTCAAACAGAGAAAGTCAATTATCATATGGTTTCACTCATTTGTGGAACATAAGGAATAGCATGGAGGACATTAGGAGAAGGAAGGGAAAAATGAAGGGGGGGGAAATTGGAGGGAGAGATGAACCATGAGAGACTATGGGCTCTGAGAAACAAACTGAGGGTTTTAGAGGGGAGGGAGGTGGGGGAATGGGTTAGCCTGGTGATGGGTATTAAGGAGGGCATATACTGCATGGAGCACTGGGTGTTATACGAAAACAATGAATCGTGGATCACTACATCAAAAACTAATGATGTCTGCATGGTGACTAACATATATAATAAAATTAAATTAAATTTTAATTAAGTAAATAAAAGGATTATATACCATGACCACGTGGGATTTATTCTTGAAATGCATTGATGGTTCAACATATAAAAATCAATCAATATAATATAACACATTAACAGAATGGTGGGACAAAATACATCATCATCTCAATTGATGCAGAAAAGGCATTTGAAAAAATTCAACACTTTCTCATGATAAAAACACTCAACAAACTAGGAATAGAAGAAAACTATCTCAACATAATAAAGATCTGTATGACAATACTACTAAATCATACTCAGTGGTGAAAGACTGAAAGCTTTTCCTCTAATATCAGAAACAACACAAGGTTGCTTGCTTTCACCACTTCTATTCAGAATAATACTGAAAGTCCTAGACAGAGCAATTAGATAAGAAAAAGAAAGAAAAGAAAAGAAAGGAAAGGAAAAGGAAAGGAAAGGAAAGGACAGGACAGGAAAGGAAAGGAAAGAAAGGAAAGGAAAGGAAAGGAAAGGAAAGGAAGGGAAAGGAAAGGAAGGGAAAGAAAAGAAATAAAAGGCATGCAAAATAGAAA
>NW_028004211.1:0-200 GCF_054177405.1 Leptonychotes weddellii | reverse complement strand
TCACGTTCTCCAGGAACACCTTGAGCACCCCGCGGGTCTCCTCGTAGATGAGGCCGGAGATGCGCTTGACGCCGCCGCGCCGGGCCAGCCGCCGGATGGCGGGCTTGGTGATGCCCTGGATGTTGTCGCGCAGCACCTTGCGGTGGCGCTTGGCGCCGCCCTTGCCCAGGCCCTTCCCGCCCTTGCCGCGGCCGGACATC
>NW_028004210.1:0-200 GCF_054177405.1 Leptonychotes weddellii | reverse complement strand
GTTTCATTATGATTGCTTAGATAGGCGTAACTAAGATGAGTAGTCACTTTATCATGAAACCCCAGAAATATTCCCACAATTATAAAGATTGCCATAAACAAAATGAAAGAGAATAGCAGGAGCCAGCTGTGGAGTCTCCTGTTTTCAGGATCGTCCCCCATACTTGGACCTTGTCAAACAGCATGAGTAGCTTGGCTCGC
>NW_028004209.1:0-200 GCF_054177405.1 Leptonychotes weddellii | reverse complement strand
TGAGAGATGATGGACTCTGAAAAACAAACTGAGGGTTCTAGAGGGGAGGGGGGTGGGAGGATGGGTTAGCCTGGTGATGGGTATTGAGGAGGGCACGTTCTGCATGGAGCACTGGGTGTTATGCACAAACAATGAATCATGGAACACTACATCTAAAACTAATGATGTAATGTATGGGGATTAACATAACAATAAAAAAT
>NW_028004208.1:0-200 GCF_054177405.1 Leptonychotes weddellii | reverse complement strand
TTTTTTTTTTTTTTTAAAGATTTTATTTATTTATTTGACAGAGAGAGACACAGCGAGAGAGGGAACACAAGCAGGGGGAGTGGGAGAGGGAGAAGCAGGCTTCCCGCCGAGCAGGGAGCCCGATGCGGGGCTCGATCCCAGGACCCTGGGATCATGACCTGAGCCGAAGGCAGACGCTTAACGACTGAGCCACCCAGGCG
>NW_028004207.1:0-200 GCF_054177405.1 Leptonychotes weddellii | reverse complement strand
GTCAAAATTCTTTCACTGATGTTAATGAAAAAGAGGTCCTACTTCCCTGGTGATTTCTAGGCGGAGATAATAAACAATTCTTAGTAAATCAAATGCTTTAAAATTTTGAAAAGTATCATCATCATCGTCATCATCACCATCATCATCATCATCATCTTGTGTTGGAGGTTTACTGTGAGTCAAGCATTGTTGGATGTTTG
>NW_028004206.1:0-200 GCF_054177405.1 Leptonychotes weddellii | reverse complement strand
TAAGCGCTGTGAATTGTGCAGGACTGTTGAGTCTCAGATCTGTACCTCTGAGACAAATAATGCAAGATATGTTAAGAAAAAAAAAGAAGAAGAAGAAGGTAGCGGGAGGGGAGGAATGAAGCGGGGGAAATCGGAGGGGTGGACGAACCATGAGAGAAGATGGACTCTGAAAAACAAACTGAGGGTTCTAGAGGGGAGGG
>NW_028004205.1:0-200 GCF_054177405.1 Leptonychotes weddellii | reverse complement strand
TTTTTTTTTTTTTTTAAAGATTTTATTTATTTATTTGAGAGAGACAATGAGATAGAGAGAGCATGAGAGGGGGGAGGGTCAGAGGGAGAAGCAGACTCCCTGCCGAGCAGGGAGCCCGATGCGGGACTCGATCCCGGGACTCCAGGATCATGACCTGAGCCGAAGGCAGTCGCTTAACCAACTGAGCCACCCAGGCGCCC
>NW_028004204.1:0-200 GCF_054177405.1 Leptonychotes weddellii | reverse complement strand
AATTTTTTTTTTTATTCTTATGTTAATCCCCATACATTACATCATTAGTTCTAGATGAAGTGTTCCATGATTCATTGTTCGTGCACAACACCCAGTGCTCCATGCAGAACGTGCCCTCCTCAATACCCACCACCAGGCCAACCCATCCTCCCACCCCCCTCCCCTCTAGAACCCTCAGTTTGTTTTTCAGAGTCCATCTT
>NW_028004203.1:0-200 GCF_054177405.1 Leptonychotes weddellii | reverse complement strand
ACTGTGATGAGGGCCTGGGGGGCTCCGGTTCCTGCTTCTGTGACGAGGGCTGGACGGGGCCGAGCTGTGAGGTGCAGCTGGGTGAGTGCTCTTTGTGCCCCATCATCCACCCCCCCCCACCCCCGCATGCTTGTGCTGGCTTGCGGACACCGGCCGGCCCGGCTGCACACTCAGGCTGAGGCACTTGGGGGGGGGGGGGT
>NW_028004202.1:0-200 GCF_054177405.1 Leptonychotes weddellii | reverse complement strand
TTTTTTTTTTTTTAAAGATTTTATTTATTTATTTGAGAGAGAGAGTGAGAGAGAGAAAGAGCACAAGAGGGGGGAGCGGGAGAGGGAGAAGCAGACTCCCTGCTGAGCAGGGAGCCCGATGCGGGACTCGATCCCGGGACTCCAGGATCATGACCTGAGCCGAAGGCAGTCGCTTAACCAACTGAGCCACCCAGGCGCCC
>NW_028004201.1:0-987 GCF_054177405.1 Leptonychotes weddellii | reverse complement strand
AAGATTATTAACCAGCATCACGAATCAACAAGTTCTCCTTGTTTGGTTCACTTAATTTTCTCCAACAAAATAAGTTCAACACCCCCAAAAGGAGACAACCAAAAGTTGCATTTAGCCATGTGATGAGGATGTACCAAGCAGGTCTAGAAATGATTTTTCTTATTAGATGACCTATGAAATGCAATTCATCAAAATACGCAAAACATTTGGTGTTTCAAGGTCCTGATAACATCAATTAACAGTCCTATGAAGAAGAGCAGGAAAAACACAGGAATTTGTTCTCAGATATTCTCAAATCTCAATGGGCATATTTGTGGGTGCCTTTTATATTGTAGTTGAAGAACATTCATAAGGAAAGGCACTTTTCTATTTCCTTGGAGTATATTTTTCATTTTTTTACCATTCCTCTTGGTTCATTCCTCTGGAATGTTCCCCCCCCTTTCCAATATCTCATTTCTTGCTTACCATAATTGTAGAAAATTACCTTCTTGTGGCTAAGTGGTTTTCTCAGTCACCTTCTTGAGGGTATGTTTTTGGAATCTTTTGGAATCTTTGCATAAAAGAATATTATTTTACAAATATTCACTGATTTCTTCTGATCTATATGAGAGGAGTGAAGTGTCCACTCCAAATGTAAGAGCCAGGACATGTAATTATTTCCTTTGTTCAATGCTATGTGGCTGAAATTGTCTTTTTATCAATTCTAAGCGAAGGACATTACAGATAGTTTTGTTGTTGTCATTGTTGTTGCTTCTTCCATAACCATGAGAAGTAATGCTTGAGAAGCGTGTCACTTTCAAAACATTTTTTTCTGTGCTTGATTTCCTCATCCATAAGAACAGAAGGTTCTTATGAAATGTCCAGTTACAAAAGTAGAAACCACTTTATGTATTTTTAAGCAGAGGTAAAGAGGTTCAGAAAATTAATTTAATAAGAGGTGGGAACACCAAAGAGCTAAGTAGAGAAAAATGAGCAACCACAGAAATT
>NW_028004200.1:0-200 GCF_054177405.1 Leptonychotes weddellii | reverse complement strand
CCTGAGCTTTTATACCTTTTGTCTTGAGTTCATTTTTTAAAAACTGCTAAAGACCATTTTTCTTCTTGGCTCCTATTGTGTCTCTGACAGCCAGAACTTGCAAAAAAAAAAAAAAAAAAGAAGACGATGAAGAAGAAACCAAAACCTAAAAGATAAAAAACTATCTTCCTGAGATTCTAAGAAGCTCCTATAACTGTTAT
>NW_028004199.1:0-200 GCF_054177405.1 Leptonychotes weddellii | reverse complement strand
CTTTTTTTTTTTTTATTCTTATGTTAATCCCCATACATTACATCATTAGTTCTAGATGAAGTGTTCCATGATTCATTGTTTGTGCATAACACCCAGTGCTCCATGCAGAACGTGCCCTCCTCAATACCCACCACCAGGCCAACCCATCCTCCCACCCCCCTCCCCTCTAGAACCCCCAGCCTGTTTTTCAGAGTCCATCG
>NW_028004198.1:0-200 GCF_054177405.1 Leptonychotes weddellii | reverse complement strand
CCGACAGAATGGGAGAAGATATTTGCAAATGACATATCAGATAAAGGGCTAGTATCCAAAATCTATAAAGAACTCATCAAACTCAACACCCAAAGAACAAAGAATCCAATCAAGAAATGGGCAGAAGACATGAACAGACATTTTTCCAAAGAAGACATCCAAATGGCCAACAGACACATGAAAAAGTGCTCAACATCGCT
>NW_028004197.1:0-200 GCF_054177405.1 Leptonychotes weddellii | reverse complement strand
TTTTTTTTTTTTTAAAGATTTTATTTATTTATTTGACAGAGAGAGACACAGCGAGAGAGGGAATACAAGCAGGGGGAGTGGGAGAGGGAGAAGTAGACTCCCCGCTGAGCAGGGAGCCCGATGTGGGGCTCGATCCCAGGACCCTGGGATCATGACCTGAGCCGAAGGCAGACGCTTAATGACTGAGCCACCCAGGCGCC
>NW_028004196.1:0-200 GCF_054177405.1 Leptonychotes weddellii | reverse complement strand
TTTTTTTTTTAAAGATTTTATTTATTTATTTGAGACAGAGAGAATGAGAGAGACAGAGAGCACATGAGAGGGGGGAGGGTCAGAGGGAGAAGCAGGCTCCCCGCCGAGCAGGGAGCCCGATGCGGGACTCGATCCCAGGACTCCAGGATCATGACCTGAGCCGAAGGCAGTCGCTTAACCAACTGAGCCACCCAGGCGCC
>NW_028004195.1:0-200 GCF_054177405.1 Leptonychotes weddellii | reverse complement strand
TTTTTTTTTTAATTTAATTTTATTATGTTAGTCACCATACAGTACATTAGTTTTTGATGTAGTGATCCATGATTCATTGTTTTTGTATAACACCCAGTGCTCCATGCAGTACGTGCCCTCCTTAATACCCATCACCGGGCTAACCAATCCCCCCACGCCCTCCTCTCTAAAACCCTCAGTTTGTTTCTCAGAGTCCACAG
>NW_028004194.1:0-200 GCF_054177405.1 Leptonychotes weddellii | reverse complement strand
TTTTTTTTTTTTTTAAAGATTTTATTTATTTATTTGAGAGAGAGAGAATGAGAGACAGAGAGCCCGAGAGGGAGGAGGGTTAGAGGGAGAAGCAGGCTCCTCGCCGAGCAGGGAGCCCGATGCGGGACTCGATCCCGGGACTCCGGGATCATGACCTGAGCCGAAGGCAGTTGCTTAACCAACTGAGCCACCCAGGCGCC
>NW_028004193.1:0-200 GCF_054177405.1 Leptonychotes weddellii | reverse complement strand
TTTAAAGATTTTATTTATTTATTTGAGAGAGAGAGACTGAGAGAGAGAGCACATGAGAGGGGGGAGGGTTGGGAGGGTCAGAGGGAGAAGCAGACTCCCTGCCGAGCAGGGAGCCCGATGCGGGACTCGATCCAGGGACTCCAGGATCATGACCTGAGCCGAAGGCAGTCGCTTAACCAACTGAGCCACCCAGGCGCCCT
>NW_028004192.1:0-200 GCF_054177405.1 Leptonychotes weddellii | reverse complement strand
GTTTTTTTTTTTTTAAAGATTTTATTTATTTATTTGACAGAGAGAGACACAGCGAGAGAGGGAACACAAGCAGGGGGAGTGGGAGAGGGAGAAGCAGGCTCCCCGCAGAGCAGGGAGCCCGATGCGGGACTCGATCCCAGGACCCTGGGATCATGACCTGAGCTGAAGGCAGTCGCTTAACCAACTGAGCCACCCAGGCG
>NW_028004191.1:0-200 GCF_054177405.1 Leptonychotes weddellii | reverse complement strand
TTTTTTTTTTTTAAAGATTTTATTTATTTATTTGAGAGAGAGAGAATGAGAGAGAGCACATGAGAGGGGGGAGGGTCAGAGGGAGAAGCAGACTCCCTGCCGAGCAGGGAGCCCGATGCGGGACTCGATCCCGGGACTCCAGGATCATGACCTGAGCCGAAGGCAGTCGCTTAACCAACTGAGCCACCCAGGCGCCCCAG
>NW_028004190.1:0-987 GCF_054177405.1 Leptonychotes weddellii | reverse complement strand
CCCTTCCTCCCCCTGAAGGAGCAGCATGGGAGCGCACCGCAGGGATCTGCGGGGTTTGGGTACTCCACACTGAGTCGGGTGCCAGAGATAGAAATGCTCGGTCACAGACCGGGTGAGCACGGAGTGCGGCCAGAGACCGGGGAGACGGGAGTGACTGACTGCTTTTCTCTGGGGGCGCACTGAGGAGCAGGGACCCAAGTTCTCGGCTCCTCCGGGGCGGAGATTGGGAGGCTGCCATTTCATTCTCCTCCTCCAAAGCTGTAGGGAAAGCTTGCAGGGAACAAAAGCTCCCCATAGCAAACCCGAGCAGATTACTTAGCCCAGACCGGCAAGGGCAGGGCAATTCCGCCTCCGGCAAAGACATTTGGGAACCATGGCAACAGGCCCCTCCCCCAGAAGGTCAGCGAGAACAGCCAGCCAAGACCAAGTTTACCAATCAATGAGAATGGCAGAACTCCAGTGCTAGGGGACTGCTGCAGATAGAATTCATGGCTTTTTTTACCATGATTCTTTAGTCTTTCAAAGTTAATTTTTTTTAACTTTCTTTTTCTTTTTTTCTTTTTGAATTTTTCTTTTTCCCTTTTTCAACCACATCTTATCAATCCCTTTTTTAAAAAATCTTTTTTATTTTTTCATTTTTAGAGTCATAGTCTATCCCTTCATAGTAGTTAACCTTATTTTTGGTATATATATATAAGTTGTTCTCTCTTTAAAATTTTGGGATACAGTTTCTTCTAACAGACCAAAATATACCCTAAATCTCTAGTGTATTGCTTTGTTCTAGTCTCCTCCCTGATCACATTCTCTCCCTTTCTTTGTTTTAATCCTCTTCTTTCTTTTTTCAACCAACTTCCTATCTTATTAATTTTCATCTTTACACCCTTATTTTCGTACCTATATAAGTTTTTCTTTCTTTAAAATTTTGGGAGGCAGTTTCTTCTAACAGACCAAAATACACCCAAAATCTAGTGTGTGGCACTGATCTAT
>NW_028004189.1:0-12096 GCF_054177405.1 Leptonychotes weddellii | reverse complement strand
CATCCATTTCTTCCAGGTTATCTAATTTGCTGGCATAGAGTTGTTCATAATATGTTCTTATAATTGCTTGTATTTCTTTGGTGTTGGTTGTGATCTCTCCTCTTTCATTCATGATTTTGTTGATTTGGGTCATTTCTCTTTTTGATTACTGCAGTTTTATAGTATATTTTGAAATCTGGGATTGTGATACCTCCAATTTTGTACTTCTTTCTCAAGACTCCATTGGCAATATTTGGGGTCTTTTGTGGTTCCATATAAATTTTAGTATTATTCTAGTTCTACAATAAATGCTGTTAATATTTTGATATGGATTGCATTGAATCTATAGATTGCCTTGGGTAGTTTGCATATTTTAACAATATTCTTCCTATCCTTGAGCATGGGATGTGTTCCATTTGTGTGTTTTATCTTCATTTTCTTTCATCAATGTTTTATAGTTTTCAAATTACAGGTCTTTCACCTCCTTGCTTAAGTATATTGGTATTTTATTATTTTTGGTGTGATTGTAAATGAATTTTTTAAAAAATTTCTCTTTATTATTAGTGTATATAAACATAACAGATTTCTATATATTAATTTTGTATTCTGCAAGTGCACTGAATTCATTTATTACTCCAAATAGTTTTTTGGTGGAATCTAGGAATTTCTATGTGCAGTGTCATGTCTTCTGCATATAGTACCACTTTAATTCCTTCCTTACCAATTTGGATGCTTTGCCTTTTGCCCTGCCTTCCCTTCTCCCTTTTTTTTCCCTTTCTTTTTTTGTCTGACTGCTGCTGCCAGGACTACCAGTACTATGCAGAATAAAAGTGGCAACAGTGGACATCCTTGTCTTGTTTCTGATCTTACAGAAAAAGCTGTCAGGAGTGCCTGGGTGCCTCAGTTGTTACGTGTCTGCCTTCAGCTCAGGTCATGATCCCAGGGCCCTGGGATCGAGCCCTGCATTGGGCTCCCTGGTCAGTGGGAAGCTTGCTTCTCCCTCTCCCACTCCCCCTGCTTGTGTTCCCTCTCTTGCTGTGTCTCTCTGTGTCAAATAAATAAATAAAATCTTTTAAAAAAAAGAAAAAGCTCTCAGTTTTTCACCATTGAGTATGATATTAGCTGTGGGTTTGTCATATATGGTCTTTATTATGTTGAGGCAGGTTGTCTCTAAGCCTACCTTGTGAATTTTTATCATGAACAGATGTTGGATTTTGTCAAATGCTTTTTTTCTGCATCTATTGAAATGATCATATGATTTACATTATTTTGTTAGTGTGGTATATCTCATTGATTGGTTTGTGAATATTGAACCATCCTTGCATCCCCAGAATAAACCCTATTTGATTGTGGTGAATAATTCTTTTAATGTATTGTTGAATGTGGTTTGCTAATATTTTGTTGAGGATTTGCATCTAGGTTCATCAGAGGTATTAGTATATAGTTTTCTTTTTGTGTAGTGTCTTTGTCTGGTTTTGGTATCAGGGTAGTGCCAGCCTCATAGAATGAATTTGGAAGCTTTCCTTCCTCTTCAGTAGAAGAGAATTTGGTAGAATTTGGTAGAATTCACCTGTGAATTCATCTGTCCTGGACTTTTGCTGGAGCTTTTGATAGCCAATTCAATTTCATTACTGAATTGGTCTGTCCAGATTTTCTCTCTCTTCTTTAGTTTTAGAAGATTATATGTTTCTAGGAATTTATACATTTCTTCTCTGTTATCTAATTTTTTTGGTATATAATTTTTGTAGTAGTCTTTTATAATCTTTGTACTTCTGCAGTGTAGGTTGTTCTTTCCTCTCTTGCATTTATAACAATTTATTTGAGTGCTCTCTTTTTCCTGATAGGTCTGACCAAAGTCTTATCAATTTTGTGTATTTTTTCAAAGAACCAGCGCTTGATTTTTTTTTTTTATTTTTGCTTTTTGTTATTTCCTTCTACCAACCATGGGTTTTGTTTGATCTATTTTTTCAGTTCCTTTAGGTGTAATATATTATTTATTTGAAATTTTTTCTTGATATAAAACTGTATGACTTTGAATTTCTCTCTTAGAACTGCTTTTGTTGCATCTTGAAGACTTTGGACCATTGTGTTTTCATTTGTATTTGTCTCCATGCATATTTTGATAACCTCTTCAGTTTCTTCAGTGACTCATTGGTTCTTTAGCAACATTTTGTGTAGCCTCCATATGTTTCTTTTTATTCTAGGTTTTTTTTTTTTTTTTCCTTATGACTGATTTCTAGTTCCCCACTGTTTGGGTCAGAAAATGTTCATGATATAATTTCAGTCTTCTTAAATTTATTGAGATTTGTTTCATGGCCTAACATGATCTATCTTGGAAAATTTACTTAAAAGGAATGTGTATTCTGTTTTGGTGGGGGGGATGCTATGTTCTGTATACAACTGTTAAGTCTATCTGACTAATGTGTCATTCAAAGACTGTTTCCTTATTGATTTTATGCCTTGATGATCTATCCATTGATGTAAATTGGTTGTTGAAGTCCCTACTATTACTGTATTACTGTAAAATACCAGTTATTATTTGCTTTATGTATTTAGGTGTGCCAGTGTTGGCTGCATAGATATTTACAACTGTTATATCCTCTTGTTGGACTGACCCCTTTATCATTATATAACACCCTTCTTTGTCTCAGTCTATTTTGTCTGATATATTGATACCAGTCTTTTTTTCTTTTAATCCATTTTACCACCATATGTCATTTAATTGGGGCATTTAGACCACTTAAAATAATTATTGATAGATGTATACTAATTGCCATTTTATATTTTCTGATTGTTTTTGTAGTTTCTGTCTTCTCTTGCGATTGATAACTTTCTGTTGTGTTATGCTTGGCTTTATGTCCCTTTAAGTTGATGGCACTTATGTTTGAATCCATCCTAAGATAATTGTTTTTATCCCCATGTTATATGTATACATTGTTATATTTTACCTCTTTTTATTCATCATTTCTAATGTTTAATTTTGGCCTTTTTCACTTAAAGAAGTCCCCTTCTAATGTTGATTTAATGGTGATGAAACTTTTAACTTTCATTTGTCTGGTAAACTTGATCTCTCTTTAAAATCTGAATGATAACCTTGCTGGTTAGAGTATTCTTGGCTGTAGGTTCTTTATTTCTAATGTTTAATTTTGGCCTTTTTCACTTAAAGAAGTCCCCTTCTAATGTTGATTTAATGGTGATGAAACTTTTAACTTTCATTTGTCTGGTAAACTTGATCTCTCTTTAAAATCTGAATGATAACCTTGCTGGTTAGAGTATTCTTGGCTGTAGGTTCTTTTTTTCTTTCAGCATTTTGATACCATTCCCTTCTGGCTTGCAAAGCTTCTGCTGAAAAATCAGCTGATAGCCTTATGGGGTTTTCTTTGTACATAACTTTTTGCTTATCTCTTGCTGCTTTTAAGATTGTACATTTAACCTTTGAAATTCTAATTATTGTGTGGTGTTATAGACCTCTCTGAGTTCACCTTATTTGGAACTCTCTGCCTTCGCTTGAGTGTGTATTTCCTTCTTTTAGGTTAGGTAAGTAAGTTTTTTGCCCCTTTTTCTTTTCTACTTCTGGGACTCCTATAATGTGATGTTTGTTCACTTGATGCTATCCGATAGATACTTTAACCTATCCTCATTCTTTTAAATTCTATTTTCTTTTTGCTGTTCAGCCTGGGTACTTTCCATTACCTTATTTTCCAGATCACTGATCCATTCTTTGCATCCTCTAGTGTATTCTTCATTTCAGTTATTGTAGTCTTTTACTCTAATTGGTTCTTTTTAATATTTTCTATCTCTTTGTTGACACTCTTCAGTCTGGTGAGTATATGATCATTATTTTAACCTTTTATCAGGTAGGTTCGTTTTTTCTTTTTCATTTAGTCCTTTTTCTGAAGTTTTGTCTTGTTCTTTCATTTGGAGTGTATTCCTCTGTCTCCCCATTTTGCTTGACTCTCTGTATTTGTGTCTATACTTCCAAACCTGAAGGAATGGTATTCTGTATGGCCATCCTCTGTGTGTCTGATCACTTTGGCTTGTGTGGATTGGGGTTCCTGGGGCACTCTGTACTGGGCTTTCCTGGTGTGAAAGTGTGTGTAGGCCTGGGCAGTACTGGGGCTCTCTGTGCAGAGGGTATGTATGTGGGCAGGATAGCTGGCACTGAAGTGGATGCAAACTGGGGTCTCTTCTTACAGAGGATTCTTACAGAGGATTCCCTTTGTGGGATCCCTGGAACCAAAATTCTACATGGGCTGGTAGGGTCCTCTGAATATCCATACAGCAGGCATACCAACAGTTGGAGCTGAAATGTGACAGGACAACTAAAGCTGAAGTGGATAGGTTTTCCTGGATTGCTCAGCATAGGGGATATCCTGGTGGTGCAACTGGAGCCAAGTCAGCTTAGGCCATGGTTTCTAGAAGTTATCTGCCTAGGGAACACCTTGACAGAGTGGACAGAACCTAGGTAAAAATGGGCTTAGTTTTGTCAAGGTGCTCCAAGCAGTAGGCACCTAGCTGGGAGGGTGAATCCAAAGTGATGTGGCCTTGTAGAATTCTGGGGGTGCTTCGCATCTGTGTCACCTTGACACAACAGCTGGAGCTATAGTGAGCAGTGACTGGGGTATCTCAGTGTGTTCTGCATAGGGGCTACCTTCACGGGATAGCTGGGGTTCCTGTGGGCTAGAGGCCTGGGGCTCACTGAGACAGGAGGTCAGCTAGGGCAACCCAACCCTACTCCCTTCCATAGGGACATAAACCAGTAAGCCCTTCCAACCCAGAGAGAATTCTAGTAGCTCCTTTGCTGTTTGGCACGGTACAAGGTTCCTGGGGCTTTTTTAAACCAAAGCTTTTTTTCTGTGCCCCAGGTCAGATGAATCTGCTCAAAGTATTATCCCTCCCAACTAGTTTGCAGCATCAGAGATGTATGTTTCTTTTGGTATCATGTCTTGGTCTCTCTTGCCATTCTCTATGTGGTCTATCTTTTGTTGTGCTGAAGCTGTTCAGTTAGCCTTCAGTTCTACTTCAGGATGAATTGCTCTATAAAGAGGTATAGTTTTGGGGTGTCCATGGAGGAGATGAGTTCAGGGTCTTCCTATATTGCCATCTTGAACTAGAACCTTAGGTAGACTTTTGATTTCTCCAGTGAATATTTCACAGATGATTAATGTTGATATTTGATAGCTTTAAGCATTTTTCTTTGTCTCTAAATATATACTCATAATTTTTCTACTTAATATATATATTTTATAGAAACAGATATGTATCTACATATTGTCAAAAACATTTTAATCCACACGTCTCTAAAATATTCAGAACTTCATTTTAAAAATGTTGAGTGACTGCTGGTTAATGCAGAGCCAAGACTAGAACACTTGGTCTGGTGTTATAAATACCTTGTCTCAAATCAAAAGGAGAAAGAGCAGCCCCCTTGAAAGAATTGCTATTGATTGGGTATTTTCTTTGAATTGCTTAGAAACTGAAGTTGCTAGCAGAGATGTTATGAAGGATTTGCTGGAATCAACTTTGGTGAGATTTTTTGCAGCATATTTAATCAGGCGACCAAGAAACAACAGCTGCTTGTGTATGAAGCATCAGTAAAGCTGCTAAGATTTATATAATCTTTAGTGTTCAACAGATTGCTAGCATTTATAGGACAGTCAATGTATGCCTATGCTCATATGCAGTCATATAATGTTACCTTTCCCACTGCCTCTGAATAGAGGGGCTTCCTGAGAAAGAAATGCTTTGGAGAGAGATGGAATGAGGATTAGAGGACAGAAGAATTGGTGATCAAGTTCCAGGAAAGTAGTGATAATAAATTGCCTAACAAAAGGCAATGAGGGCAGAACCTACTTGTAATGGAAACAAAAATATTAGTCAATTTAGCCTATATACCCATAGACATCTATCACCACAGCAGCAGAATCAGTCCTCTGACATTTCTCTTTGGCAAAATCAGTGTAAGAATATTTATGTGCTGGTCTAAGTATGGGAAGATTTCTAACTCTAGGTGATTATCAGTCACTTTTCCCTAAATAAAGGATCTGTGAGATGTATATTTGAAGACATACAGAATTGGAAGGGATCTTAGAGATTAGTCACAATCTGCCCCACACTTTAAACAGGAGATCCTTGTGGCCAGCAGAGCTGAAGCTATTGACTTGGTCCAGCACTTTCTCAGCCATTTATTACTGTGCTAAATTCTAGCACTGAGATTCTCAAGAAAATAGCTCCTCTTATCTTATATTCTGTGGTTTCCCAGCATATATATCTCCTCCTCAAAGAGTCTATTCTCATTGGGACCCCTAAGGCCTGGTTTTATACAACTTTCCCTTCTTTTTGCTGATAATGCCCTACATTCTTCACCATTCATTTCAAGATCCAAGTCAAAGCCCAGCTACCTTACCATCGAGACCTTGTTCTGAGTTTATAGACCATGTAAAGTCTGAGTCATTGTGTAATACAGTAGAAAGAGCTTGGTCTTTAGAGTTAGGCAAGTATAGACTTCAATATCTTCATCCTAGCCTCTGACCACTGTATGTTTTGTATCTTAGTAGAAATTTCAGTTATTTAGTGCAAGAAAGATTTATTTCTTGCTCATAATAAGTCCAGTGTGGATTGGGAAACTCTTCCAAACACTAAGGGATGCAGGTTGTTCCCATCCTGTGGCTCTGCCATCTTCATATGTGGCCTCCAAGTTTATTCAAAAAAGAAAAAGTTATGGAGGTGTCATGCAAGCTTATAAAGGCCTGTCCAGAAAGTGGCTCTTTTTCACTTCAACTCACATGTCACTGGCCAGCACTAGTCCTATGGCTTTGCCTGACTTCAAGTCACCTGGGAACTGTAGTTTCCCATGTGCCAGAAAGGACATGAAAACTGGATAGGGATGAATACTAATGATACTTATGACATTTAAAGTAGCTGAAATGTCTGAATTTTGTCAGAATAAAATGAGATAATAAAGTACCCAGTAGCCAGCACATAGAAGCTCAATAAATGATAATTAATCTTTTCTAAAAGAGCTTCTTAAGGCCAAGTAATTTGCCTGTTTGGTGCTGAGCACATACGTGGCTAAATATTACTAAGTTTGGAAATTAATGCTGGATAGGTTTTGGTCCAAGATAGCAATGTAGGAAGACCGTGAACTCACCTTCACACAGACACACCAAATCTACACCTATTTATATAGCAGTTCCCCCCGAAGACCACATAGAGAATGGCAATAAGACAGAGATGGAGATAGAGTAACAAAGGGAACCCACGCTTCTAACATTGTGAACCTCAGTAGGGATGCATAATGCTTCGGGACTATGAGCAGATTTTTCTGCCCTGGAGCACAGAAAAAGCCATAGTTCAAAAGGGCAACTAAAATAATGGAATCAGCCTTAGGACCCTGCCAAATGGAGAGAGAGGTACTGGAATTCTCTCTGGGTCAGAAGGGGTGGTGAGCACTACAGTTCGTGTCCCCTCTACCTTGATAGTGCAGATGGGAGCATCCAGGCACCTTAGCCGGCCTGCCACCTCAGTGAGTCACAGTACCCTAGCCCACACCAGTGCCAGCTATCCCATCAAGGTGGCCCCATCTTGGCATATACTAGGACATCCCTGGTCAGTGCTGACTATTAGCTCTAGCTGTTTTGCCAAAGTAACACAGGCACAAAGCATGTACCACTTCAGCTCCAGATGACTTCCAGTGCAGAGAGCCCTTGGGCCACCCAGCCTGCATTGCTTTCACTCCAGCCACCCTTCCAGAGTGTCCTGTGTGTGTAGCAACCTGAAACCACCATCCCATGCCCATCTTAGTTTCAGTTGCCACCAGGGTGCCCCTGGCATGGAACATTCCAGGACCTGCCAACAAGCACCTGCTTTGATTCCACCTGCCACACCAGGGTGACCCTGAGTACAGTACCCCAGGATACTCCAGCTTGTACCCATTTAAGCTTCAGTTTTCCTTCTAGGTTGCTCTTTGTGCAGAGAGCCCAGGGCCTATCCTGGCCCATGACCAATTCAGCAGCCCAGCCAGGGCACATTCTGTGCAAAAAGCCCTGGGACCATCACAACCCATTCAGCTCAGGCCATGCCACCAAGGCAATCGATAATGGAGTGCCCTGGGACACCGCCGCCCCCAGCCACAGCTCCAGCTAGCCAAAGTCATTAGACAGACAGCCTACATAAAGGACAGACAAAATGAAGTCCCTTTATTCCAGTTTAGGAGATCTAGCTGTTCCACCTAATTCATAGAAAAAAAAGAGAATCGAGCAAAATGAGGAGACAGAGGCATACTTCAAATGAAAGAACAAGATATAACCTCGGGAAAAGAACTAAACGAAAAAGAGATAACAAGTGTACCTGATAAAGAGTTCAAAGTGGATGAACTCAGTAAGAACTTCAACAAAGAGATAGAAAAGAACCAAACTATACCAGAGGGAGGCGGATTACAGAATGTAGAAAAATGGATTAACGTCCTAGAAAACAGGGTAATGGAATGTACACAAGCTGAAGCTTACAAAGAAAAAAAAATAATTTAAAAAATTATACATTCAGTGATCTCTTGGACAACATCAAGTGAACAAACTAGGGGTCCCAGAAGGAGAAGAAAAAAAGGCGCCAATAACTTACCTAACCAGGGGAGGGAAATAGACATCCAGGTTCAGGAAGCATAGAGAGTCCCCTGCAATATGAATCCAAGGTGGTGCACACCATGACACATAATAATTAAAATGTCAAAGATGGAGTTGTAAAAGTAACAAGAGAAAAGCAACTAGTAACGTACAACTGAATCTCCACAAGGCCTTCAGTTGATGTTTAAGAAGAAACTTAGTAGGTCAGAAGTGAGGGGCAGGATATATTCAAAGTACTAAAAAGAAAACAAACAAATAGGCAAAACTACAACCAACCCTACCCAGAAAGGTTACCATTCTGAATTAAAGAAGGCATAAAGAGTTTCTCAGACTAACAAAAGTTAAAGGAACTTCTTTATAAGTGGAAAGGCCATAATTAGAAGAAAATGATGAAAGAAAAAAAAATATGAGTAAAAGCAAACATACAGTAAAGGTAGTAGTACAGTCATTTATAAAGCTAATATGAAGTTAAAAAAACAAAAGTAGTAAAATCAATTTTATCTTAAGGAGACTCACAAAATAAGATGTGTAAAAGACACATGTACATAAAACATGGAGGGGAAGTATAAAAAAAGTTTTTTTAGAATGTGTTTGAACTTAGGTTACCATCAACTTAATACAGACTGCTTATATACATAGGATGTTACATATGGACCTCATGGTAACCACAAACCTGAAACCTATAATAGCCACACAAAAAATTAAGAGAAAGAAAGCCAAACAGAATACTAGAGTCATTAATCACAAGGAAAGACAGCAAGAGAAGAAAGGAACAGAGAATTACAAAAACAACCAAAATACAATGAATAAATGACAATAAGTACATACTTATCAATAATTACTTTAAATGTAAATGATTTAAATTTAAGGTTCCTGTCCAAGATAGTGATATAGGAAGACCCTGAACTCAGTTCCTGAATGGACATACCAAATCTTCACCTATTTATAGAGCAGATCCTCCTGGAAAAGAACTGAGGAATTGAGCATCTTCTGCACAAAAAAAAATACATAGAGAATGGCAAGAGACAGAGACCTGGTAATAAAGGGA
The DNA here is from genome assembly GCF_054177405.1 of Leptonychotes weddellii. Taxonomy (NCBI): domain Eukaryota; kingdom Metazoa; phylum Chordata; class Mammalia; order Carnivora; family Phocidae; genus Leptonychotes; species Leptonychotes weddellii. Next base: position 2,448 of record NW_028004189.1, on the reverse strand, counting down.
ACACTTATCCCCAATGCTTTGAACTGCAGTGCATAGGTATAGTACTGAGGGACCATGAGTAGATTTGTCTTCCTCAGGGCACACAAACAAAAACAAGGTTTAAAAGGGCAATTAGAGTATAAAGTAACTAACCCTGGAACCTTGCCAAATGCGGGAGAGCTGCTAGAACTCTCTCTGGTTGAGACGGGCTGGCAAGCACCACTATTTATGTTTATCCTCCACCTTGATAGTGCAGGTGGAGCAGGGATTAGATGCTGCCTTAGCTAGCCCTAGGCCCCTAGCCCACACCAGCCTCAGATATCCTGGGACACAGAAAAGTTGTAGTTAAAAAGAGCAACTTGAACTCCACCGAATAGTGGCAAAGCTGCTCAAATTTCCTCTGGGTTGGAAGGGCCAGTGAGCATCACAGTTTGCATTCCTCCCTCCACCTTGACAGCACAGACTGGACCAGGGTCTGGATGCCATGATCTGCTTGCTGCCTCAGTGAACCCCAGACCCCTACTCCATCACAGCCACTGGGGCTGCCATGGACTAGAGGCCAAGGCAGCTGTAGCATGGCAAAGATTGAGACATACCTGGTCGGTGCTTACTACAGCTCCAGCCATCCTGCCAAGGGTACACAGTGCATAATACCCCCAATATTCTAGGCATGCACCACTTTGATTCCATACAGCCTGCTAAGGCACTCTTGGGCCAGAGTGCTCAGGGATCCCCAAGCTCATGCCTCTTTTGGCTCTAGCCACACTGCCAGGGTACCTCTTCCATGGAACACCCCTGAAAATAATGGCCTTTGCCCACCTTGGCTCCAGCTATTTGGCCAGGGCACTCCCTGTGTGGAGCACCACAGGACCTCCTGGCCTACACTCAGTTTCAACTGCCCCACCTGGGCGTCCCCTATATGGAGAGCACCAGGACACCTTGCCCTATGTAGGTACTGTCTCTAGCTGCCCCACTCCTAGATGCCTCCTGTGCTGAGCATCACAGAACACCATAGCTTGCACCAATTTCAGTTTCAGCTGTCTTTCTGGGGCACCCCCTTCATGGAGACACCAGGAACCTCAGGCTTGCACTAACTTCAGCTTTAGGTATCTTTTCAGGATGGCCTCTCTGTGGAGAGCCCTAGCATTGCCCTGGCCCATGCCCACTTCAGCTACAGCTGTCCTGCCAGAATGTCCCTTGCACAGAGCATGCCAGGACACCCTGGCTTGCACCCACTTCAGCATCAGTTGTCCTTCCCTGATACCCTCTGCACAGAGAGCTCCAGTACTCCCCAGGTCCATGCTCACTCCAGCACCGGTCATCTCACCAGGGCATTCCAGGAACAGTATGCCTGAGAACCTCCAGCCCACATAAGCCAGCCAATATCACTCAAGACCATTCCTTCAAGTTTAGGAGAAGTAGCTTTTCCACCTAATTCAGAGAAACAAACTCAGATAAAATGAGGAGACAGAGGAATATTCTCCAAATGAAAGAACAAGAGAAGAACCACAAGAGACTATGGACTCTGAGAAACAAACTGAGGGTTCTAGAGGGGAGGGGGGTGGGTTAGCCTGGTGATGGGTATTAAAGAGGTCACGTATTGAATGGAGCACTGGGTGTTATATGCAAACAATGAATCATGGAACACTACATCAAAAATTAATGATATAATGTATGGTGATTAACATAATAAAAAAAAATGAAAGAACAAAACTTCAAAAAAACACACAAAAAACTAAATAATATGCCTGAGAAAGAGTTTAAAGTAATACTCATAAAGATGTTCACTGGATTGTAGATAAGAATGCAAGAACTCCATGAGAACTTCAACAAAGAGAAAATACAAAGAAAGAACCAATCAGAGTAGAAGAATACAATAAATGAAATGGAAAATATACTAGAGGGAATGAACAGATTAGAGGATGCAGAAAACAGATTGGCAATCTGGGATATTTGAATAATGAAAAGTAGCTAAACTAAACAGCAAAAATAAATAAATTTAAAAAAATGATTAGGTTAATGAATCTCTTGGAAAACATCAAGCAAATAATCATTCACATTAACTAACTATAAACTGTTATATGCTTAGGATGTTATATATGAACTTCATGGTAACCACAAACCTAAAACCTGTAATAGATACACAAAAAATAGAAAGAAAGCCAAGAAGAACACTAAAGAAAATCATCAGTCATAAGAAAGGAAGAGAAAAACAGATAATAGGATATAAAATATATATATATAGAGAGAGAATATATACTCGAATATATATATGAGAGAGAGAGAAAGAGAACTACAAAACAACCAGAATACAATTAACAAAATGGCAGTAAGTACCTACCTATCTAAAACGACTTATAATGTAAATGGCCTAAATGCTCCCATCAAAAGACAGGATAGCAAAATGGATAAAAAAGCAAGACCCTTCTAAGAGACTCACTTCAGACTTAAACACAATACGGTCCAGAA
>NW_028004188.1:0-200 GCF_054177405.1 Leptonychotes weddellii | reverse complement strand
TGTGTGTGTGTGTGTGTGTGTGTGTGGTGTGGGTGGTATGCAGGGTGTGTGTGTGGTAGAATATGTGTGCGTGGAGTGTGGTGTGTGTGTGGTGTGTATGTGGTGGGGCGTGTGTATATGGTGTGTGTATATGTGGTGAGGTGTGTGTGGTGTGTATGTGGGTGCGTGTGTGTGTGCGTGTGTGGTATGTATATCTGATG
>NW_028004187.1:0-200 GCF_054177405.1 Leptonychotes weddellii | reverse complement strand
GTATTCCATAGTCAGTGCTTAGGAAACAATGAGAAAAAAAAGAAAACTCCCTTTGGAAGTTGTATCTCAGGACAGATGCACATTCCACATTTAAATGATAAATGTAAACAAAAGTTCTCATAAGTGTTATGGAAGAGGGTTCATGATGCCATGAACATATACAATAGTGAGATTGGACTCAGGGCTGGGTTGTGGATTTG
>NW_028004186.1:0-200 GCF_054177405.1 Leptonychotes weddellii | reverse complement strand
TGTTTGTTAAAAAAAATATGTATATATATTTATGTGGGAATAACTTCTGAGAGAATTAAACACCAAAGGAGTCAGAGACCCTGATACTGAAGGCGACAGTGAGGACGGGTGGTGGCGACATTTCCAGGGGTGGCAGCTGAGGAGTTTCAGCCAGCAAAAGAAGTTATTTATAGTTAAACGGAGTGAACAAAAGACTCCTT
>NW_028004185.1:0-200 GCF_054177405.1 Leptonychotes weddellii | reverse complement strand
TCTTTTTTTTTTTTTTAAAGATTTTATTTATTTATTTGAGAGAGAGAGTGAGAGAGAGAAAGAGCACAAGAGGGGGGAGCGGGAGAGGGAGAAGCAGACTCCCTGCCGAGCAGGGAGCCCGATGCGGGACTCGATCCCGGGACTCCAGGATCATGACCTGAGCCGAAGGCAGTCGCTTAACCAACTGAGCCACCCAGGCG
>NW_028004184.1:0-200 GCF_054177405.1 Leptonychotes weddellii | reverse complement strand
GAGTGGTAGGTGTGTGGATATGGTGTGCAGTGTGTGTGTATGGTGTGTAATGTGGGGGGGGGCGAGTGGTAGGTGTGTGTATGTGGTGTGCGGTGTGTGTGTATGGTGTGTAATGTGTGTGGGGGGGCGAGTGGTAGGTGTGTGGATGTGGTGTGTGTGTGTGTTTATGTTGGTGTTGATGTGGGAGTTGGCTGCAGATT
>NW_028004183.1:0-200 GCF_054177405.1 Leptonychotes weddellii | reverse complement strand
TTTTTTTTTAAAGATTTTATTTATTTATTTGACAGAGAGAGACACAGCGAGAGAGGGAACACAAGCAGGGGGAGTGGGAGAGGGAGAAGCAGGCTCCCCGCAGAGCAGGGAGCCCGATGTGGGACTCGATCCCAGGACCCTGGGATCATGACCTGAGCCGAAGGCAGTCGCTCAACCGACTGAGCCACCCAGGCGCCCTG
>NW_028004182.1:0-200 GCF_054177405.1 Leptonychotes weddellii | reverse complement strand
TTTTTTTTTTTTTTTTAAAGATTTTATTTATTTATTTGAGACAGAGAGAATGAGAGACAGAGAGCATGAGAGGGAGGAGGGTCAGAGGGAGAAGCAGACTCCCTGCCGAGCAGGGAGCCCGATGCGGGACTCGATCCTGGGACTCCAGGATCATGACCTGAGCCGAAGGCAGTCGCTTAACCAACTGAGCCACCCAGGCG
>NW_028004181.1:0-200 GCF_054177405.1 Leptonychotes weddellii | reverse complement strand
TTTCTTTTTTTTTTTTTAAAGATTTTATTTATTTATTTGAGACAGAGAGAATGAGAGAGACAGAGAGCACATGAGAGGGGGGAGGGTCAGAGGGAGAAGCAGGCTCCCTGCCGAGCAGGGAGCCCGATGCGGGACTCGATCCAGGGACTCCAGGATCATGACCTGAGCCGAAGGCAGTCGCTTAACCAACTGAGCCACCC
>NW_028004180.1:0-200 GCF_054177405.1 Leptonychotes weddellii | reverse complement strand
TGCCCATCCTGAGGCAGGCGGTGCCAAGTGTGACAGGAGTCCTGCCAGCACCATTTTGGAACAGTTGGGAAAACGAGCCTAACCACTGTGGAGACTCTACCCGGGGCTGGTGGGGGTCTCCTCGGGAAGTGCAATGGGGTAAGAGGACCGAGGTGGCTCGGGTGACTACAGCAGGAAACCATGAAGTCCAGGCCGTGGAC
>NW_028004179.1:0-200 GCF_054177405.1 Leptonychotes weddellii | reverse complement strand
CGCCCATCCTGAGGCAGGCGGTGCCAAGTGTGACAGGAGTCCTGCCAGCACCATTTTGGAACAGTTGGGAAAACGAGCCTAACCACTGTGGAGACTCTACCCGGGGCTGGTGGGGGTCTCCTCGGGAAGTGCAATGGGGTAAGAGGACCGAGGTGGCTCGGGTGACTACAGCAGGAAACCATGAAGTCCAGGCCGTGGAT
>NW_028004178.1:0-987 GCF_054177405.1 Leptonychotes weddellii | reverse complement strand
TATGCCCCTAACATGGGAGCAGACAATTATGTAAGCCAATTAATAACAAAAGCAAAGAAACACATTGACAACAATACAGTAATAGTGGGGGACTTTAACATCCCCCTCAGTGAAATGGACAGATCATCTAAGCAAAAGATCAACAAGGAAATAAAGACTTTAAATGACATACTGGACCAAATGGACTTCACAGACATATTCAGAACATTCCATCCCAAAGTAACGGAATACACATTCTTCTTTAGTGCCCATGGAACATTCTCCAGAATCGATCACATCCTAGGTCATAAATCAGGTCTCAACCGGTACCAAAAGTTTGGGATCAGTCTCTGCCTATTTTCAGACTACAATGCTTTGAAACTAGAACTCAATCTCAAGAGGAGAGTCGGAAAGAACTCAAATACATGGACGCTAAAGAGCATCCTACTAATGAATGAATGGGTCAATGAGGAAATTAAAGAAGAATTTAAAAAATTCATGGAAACCAAGAAAATGAAAACACAACTATTCAAAATCTTTGGGATGCAGCAAAGGCAGTCCTTAAAGGAAAGTATATAGCAATACAAGCCTTTCTCAAGAAACAAGAAAGGTCTCAAGTACCCAACCTAACCCTACACCTAAAGGAGCTGGAGAAAGAACAGCAAATAAAGCCTAATCCCAGCAGGAGAAGAGAAATCACAAAGATCAGAGCAGAAATCAATGAAATAGAAATGAAAAGAACAGTAGAACAGATCAACAAAACTAGGAGCTGGTTCTTTGAAAGAACTAAAAGATTGATAAATCGCTGGCCAGTCTTATCAAAAAGAAAAGAGAAATGACCCAAATCAACAAAATCATGAATGAAAGATGGGAGATCACAAGAAACACCAAAGAAATACAAACAATTATAAGAATATATTCTGAACAACTCTATGCCAGCAAATTAGATAACCTGGAAGAAATGGATGCATTCCTAGAGATATATAAACTACCAAAACTGAACCAGGA
>NW_028004177.1:0-200 GCF_054177405.1 Leptonychotes weddellii | reverse complement strand
TTCTTTTTTTTTTTTTATTCTTATGTTAATCCCCATACATTACATCATTAGTTCTAGATGAAGTGTTCCATGATTCATTGTTCGTGCACAACACCCAGTGCTCCATGCAGAACGTGCCCTCCTCAATACCCACCACCAGGCCAACCCATCCTCCCACCCCCCTCCCCTCTAGAACCCTCAGTTTGTTTTTCAGAGTCCAT
>NW_028004176.1:0-200 GCF_054177405.1 Leptonychotes weddellii | reverse complement strand
TTTTTTTTAAGATTTTTTAAATTTATTTATTTGAGACAGAGAGAATGAGAGAGAGAGAGCACATGAGAGGGGGGAGGGTCAGAGGCAGAAGCAGGCTCCCTGCCGAGCAGGGAGCCCGATGCGGGACTCGATCCAGGGACTCCAGGATCATGACCTGAGCCGAAGGCAGTCGCTTAACCAACTGAGCCACCCAGGCGCCC
>NW_028004175.1:0-200 GCF_054177405.1 Leptonychotes weddellii | reverse complement strand
CTTTTTTTTTTTTTTTTTAAAGATTTTATTTATTTATTTGAGAGAGAGACAATGAGAGACAGAGAGCGTGAGAGGGAGGAGGGTCAGAGGGAGAAGCAGACTCCCTGCCGAGCAGGGAGCCCGATGCGGGACTCGATCCTGGGACTCCAGGATCATGACCTGAGCCGAAGGCAGTCGCTTAACCAACTGAGCCACCCAGG
>NW_028004174.1:0-200 GCF_054177405.1 Leptonychotes weddellii | reverse complement strand
TTTTTTTTTTAAAGATTTTATTTATTTATTTGAGAGAGAGAGAATGAGAGAGAGCGAGTACATGAGAGGGGGGAAGGTCAGAGGGAGAAGCAGACTCCCTGCCGAGCAGGGAGCCTGATGCGGGACTCGATCCAGGGACTCCAGGATCATGACCTGAGCCGAAGGCAGTCGCTTAACCAACTGAGCCACCCAGGCGCCCT
>NW_028004173.1:0-200 GCF_054177405.1 Leptonychotes weddellii | reverse complement strand
CGGAATACAGTGGCATGTTTAATGCAGTAACATCATTTCCTTTGGGTTGTAAACAACACCCAAGGCAACTGCCAAATGAGTCTGGGGCCATCCACCAAAGTTCCCAACCAATAAGGAATTGGCAAATTGAGTATATTTGGCCCACTCCCTGCAAATGAGTGCTTCTTTTTTACAATTTATTATTATTATTATTATTATTT
>NW_028004172.1:0-200 GCF_054177405.1 Leptonychotes weddellii | reverse complement strand
TTTTTTTTTTATTCTTATGTTAATCCCCATACATTACATCATTAGTTCTAGATGAAGTGTTCCATGATTCATTGTTTGTGCATAACACCCAGTGCTCCATGCAGAACGTGCCCTCCTCAATACCCACCACCAGGCCAACCCATCCTCCCACCCCTCTCCCCTCTAGAACCCCCAGCCTGTTTTTCAGAGTCCATCGTCTC
>NW_028004171.1:0-200 GCF_054177405.1 Leptonychotes weddellii | reverse complement strand
TATTGAGGAGGGCACATTCTGCATGGAGCACTGGGTGTTATGCACAAACAATGAATCATGGAACACTTCATCTAAAACTAATGATGTAATGTATGGGGATTAACATAAGAATAAAAAAAATTAAAAAAAAAAATATCCACCTTAGGACGCTTGGGTAGCTCAGTAAGTTAAGCATCTGCCTTCGGCCCAGGTCATGATCC
>NW_028004170.1:0-200 GCF_054177405.1 Leptonychotes weddellii | reverse complement strand
TTTTTTTTTTTTTAAAGATTTTATTTATTTATTTGAGACAGAGAGAATGAGAGAGAGAGAGCACATGAGAGGGGGGAGGGTCAGAGGGAGAAGCAGACTCCCCGCCGAGCAGGGAGCCCGATGCGGGACTCGATCCCGGGACTCCAGGATCATGACCTGAGCCGAAGGCAGTCGCTTAACCAACTGAGCCACCCAGGCGC
>NW_028004169.1:0-200 GCF_054177405.1 Leptonychotes weddellii | reverse complement strand
TTTTTTTTTTTTTAAGATTTTATTTATTTATTTGAGAGAGAGAATGAGAGACAGAGAGCATGAGAGGGAGGAGGGTCAGAGGGAGAAGCAGACTCCCTGCCGAGCAGAGAGCCTGATGCGGGACTCGATCCCGGGACTCCAGGATCATGACCTGAGCCGAAGGCAGTCGCTTAACCAACTGAGCCACCCAGGCGCCCCAA
>NW_028004168.1:0-200 GCF_054177405.1 Leptonychotes weddellii | reverse complement strand
TTTTTTTTTTAATTTAATTTTATTATGTTAGTCACCATACAGTACATTAGTTTTTGATGTAGTGATCCATGATTCATTGTTTTTGTATAACACCCAGTGCTCCATGCAGTACGTGCCCTCCTTAATACCCATCACCGGGCTAACCAATCCCCCCACGCCCTCCTCTCTAAAACCCTCAGTTTGTTTCTCAGAGTCCACAA
>NW_028004167.1:0-987 GCF_054177405.1 Leptonychotes weddellii | reverse complement strand
TTAATTTTAGCCATTCTGACTGGTGTGGGGTGGTATCTCATTGAGGTTTTGATTTGGATTTCCCTGATGCTGAGTGATGTTGAACACTTTGTCATGTGTCTGTTGGCCATTTGGATGTCTTCTTTGCAGAAATGTCTGTTCATGTCTTCTGCCCATTTCTTGATTGGATTCTTTGTTCTTTGGGTGTTGAGTTTGATGAGTTCTTTATAGATTTTGGATACTAGCCCATCATCTGATGTCATTTGCAAATATCTTCTCCCATTCTGCCAGTTGTCTTTTGGTTTTGTTGATGGTTTCCTTTGCTGTGCAAAGCTTTTTATCTTGATGAAGTCCCAATAGTTCATTTTTGCCCTTGCTTCCCTTGCCTTTGGCAATGTTTCTAGGAAGAAGTTGCTGTGCCTGAAGTTGAAGAGGTTTCTGCCTGTGTTCTCCTCAAGGATTTTGATGGATTCCTGTCTCACATTGAGGTCTTTCATCCATTTGGAGTCTATTTTTGTGTGTGGTGTAAGGAAATGGTCCAGTTCCATTCTTCTGCATGTGACTTCAATTTTCCCAACACCGTTTGTTGAAGAGAGTGTCTTTTTTCCACTGAACGTTCTTTCCTGCTTTGTCGAATATGAGTTGACCATAGAGTTGAGGGTCCATATCTGGGCTCTCTATTCTGTTCCACTGATCTATGTGTCTGGTTTTGAAATGCCAGTACCATACTGTCTTGATGATGACAGCTTTGTAATAGAGCTGGAAGTCCGGAATTGTGATGCTGCCAGCTTTGCTTTTCTTTTTCAACTTTCCTCTGGCTATTCGGGGTCTTTTCTGGTTCCATACAAATTTTAGGATGATTTGTTCCATTTCTTTGAAAAAAGTGGATGGTATTTTGATGGGGATTGCATTGAATGTGTAGATTGCTCTAGGTAGCATTGACATCTTCACAATATTTGTTCTTCCAATCCATGAGCATGGAACGTTTTTCCATTTCTTTGTGTCTTC
>NW_028004166.1:0-200 GCF_054177405.1 Leptonychotes weddellii | reverse complement strand
TTTTTTTTTTTTATTCTTATGTTAATCCCCATACATTACATCATTAGTTCTAGATGAAGTGTTCCATGATTCATTGTTTGTGCATAACACCCAGTGCTCCATGCAGAATGTGCCCTCCTCAATACCCACCACCAGGCTAACCCATCCTCCCACCCCCCTCCCCTCTAGAACCCTCAGTTTGTTTTTCAGAGTCCATTGTC
>NW_028004165.1:0-200 GCF_054177405.1 Leptonychotes weddellii | reverse complement strand
TTTTTTTTTTATTCTTATGTTAATCCCCATACATTACATCATTAGTTTTAGATAAAGTGTTCCATGATTCATTGTTTGTGCATAACACCCAGTGCTCCATGCAGAATGTGCCCTCCTCAATACCCACCACCAGGCTAACCCATCCTCCCACCCCCCTTCCCTCTAGAACCCTGTTAGTTTTTCAGAGTCCATCGTCTCTC
>NW_028004164.1:0-200 GCF_054177405.1 Leptonychotes weddellii | reverse complement strand
ACTTTTTTTTTTTATTCTTATGTTAATCCCCATACATTACATCATTAGTTCTAGATGAAGTGTTCCATGATTCATTGTTCGTGCACAACACCCAGTGCTCCATGCAGAACGTGCCCTCCTCAATACCCACCACCAGGCCAACCCATCCTCCCACCCCCCTCCCCTCTAGAACCCTCAGTTTGTTTTTCAGAGTCCATCTT
>NW_028004163.1:0-200 GCF_054177405.1 Leptonychotes weddellii | reverse complement strand
ACGATGGACTCTGAAAAACAAACTGAGGGTTCTAGAGGGGAGGGGGGTGGGAGGATGGGTTGGCCTGGTGGTGGGTATTGAGGAGGGCACGTTCTGCATGGAGCACTGGGTGTTGTGCACGAACAATGAATCATGGAACACTTCATCTAGAACTAATGATGTAATGTATGGGGATTAACATAAGAATAAAAAAAAAAATT
>NW_028004162.1:0-200 GCF_054177405.1 Leptonychotes weddellii | reverse complement strand
CCTGGGTGGCTCAGTTGGTTAAGCGACTGCCTTCAGCTCAGGTCATGATCCCAGGGTCCTGGGATCGAGTCCCGCATCGGGCTCCCTGCTCTGCGGGGAGCCTGCTTCTCCCTCTCCCACTCCCCCTGCTTGTGTTCCCTCTCTCGCTGTGTCTCTCTCTGTCAAATAAATAAATAAAATCTTTAAAAAAAAAAAAAAAT
>NW_028004161.1:0-200 GCF_054177405.1 Leptonychotes weddellii | reverse complement strand
TTTTAATTTTTTTTTTTATTCTTATGTTAATCCCCATACATTACATCATTAGTTCTAGATGAAGTGTTCCATGATTCATTGTTCGTGCACAACACCCAGTGCTCCATGCAGAACGTGCCCTCCTCAATACCCACCACCAGGCCAACCCATCCTCCCACCCCCCTCCCCTCTAGAACCCTCAGTTTGTTTTTCAGAGTCCA
>NW_028004160.1:0-200 GCF_054177405.1 Leptonychotes weddellii | reverse complement strand
TTTTTTTTTTTAAAGATTTTATTTATTTATTTGACAGAGAAAGACACAGCGAGAGAGGGAACACAAACGGGGAGTGGGAGAGGGAGAAGCAGACTCCCCGCCGAGCAGGGAGCCCGATGCGGGACTCGATCCCGGGACTCCAGGATCATGACCTGAGCCGAAGGCAGTCGCTTAACCAACTGAGCCACCCAGGCGCCCCT
>NW_028004159.1:0-200 GCF_054177405.1 Leptonychotes weddellii | reverse complement strand
TTTTTTTTTTTTTTTTTAAGATTTTTATTTATTTGCGAGAGAGAGAATGAGAGACAGAGAGCATGAGAGGGAGGAGGGTCAGAGGGAGAAGCAGACTCCCTGCTGAGCAGGGAGCCTGATGTGGGACTCGATCCCGGGACTCCAGGATCATGACCTGAGCCGAAGGCAGTCGCTTAACCAACTGAGCCACCCAGGCGCCC
>NW_028004158.1:0-200 GCF_054177405.1 Leptonychotes weddellii | reverse complement strand
TGGGCGCCTGGGTGGCTCAGTTGGTTAAGCGACTGCCTTCGGCTCAGGTCATGATCCTGGAGTCCCGGGATCGAGTCCCGCATCGGGCTCCCTGCTCGGCAGGGAGTCTGCTTCTCCCTCTGACCCTCCTCCCTCTCATGCTCTCTGTCTCTCATTCTCTCTCTCGCAAATAAATAAAATCTTAAAAAAAAAAAAAAAAT
>NW_028004157.1:0-200 GCF_054177405.1 Leptonychotes weddellii | reverse complement strand
GCCTGGGTGGCTCAGTTGGTTAAGCGACTGCCTTCGGCTCAGGTCATGATCCTGGAGTCCCTGGATCGAGTCCCGCATCGGGCTCCCTGCTCGGCAGGGAGTCTGCTTCTCCCTCTGACCCTCCCCCCTCTCATGTGCTCTCTCTCTCCTCTCATCCTCTCTCTCAAATAAATAAATAAAATCTTTAAAAAAAAAAAAAT
>NW_028004156.1:0-988 GCF_054177405.1 Leptonychotes weddellii | reverse complement strand
TATACAGTAAAAATCACCTTACAGGCAATACAAAGGCACTAAATTCATATCTTTCAAAAGTTACCCTGAATATAAAAGGGCTAAGTGCCCCAATCAAAAGACAGAGGGTATCAAATTGGATAAAAAAATAAGACCCATCGATATGCTGTCTGCAAGATACTCATTTTAGATGCAAAGACACCTCCAGATTGAAAGTGAGGGGGTGGAAAACAATTTACCATGCTAATGGACACCAAAAGAAAGCTGGGGTGGCAATCCTCATATCAGACAAATAAGATTTTAAACCAAAGACTATAATAAGAGATGAGGAAGGACACTATATCATACTTAAAGGGTCTATCCAACAAGAAGATTTAACAGCGTAGGTGTGCCTGGGAGGCTAAGTCAGTTAAGTGTCTGCTTTTGGCTCAGGTCAGGATCCCAGGGTCCTGGGATTGAGCCTCCCATTAGGCTTCCTGCTCAGCAAGGAGCCTGCTTCTCCCTCTCCCACTCCCCCTGCTTGTGTTCTCTCTCTTGCTGTGTCTCTGTCAAATAAATAAATAAAATCTTAAAAAAAAAAAAACAGTTGTAAATATTCATGCCCTTAACATGGGAGCAGCCAATTATATAAGGCAGTTAATAACAAAAGCAAAGAAACACATTGACAATAAAACAATAATAGTAGGGGACTTTAATACCGCCCTCACAGAAATGGACAAATCATCTAAGCAAAAGATCAACAAGGAAATAAAGGCTTTAAATGACACACTGGACCAGATGGACTTTGCAGATATATTAAGAATATTCCACCCCAAAGCAACAGAATACACATTCTTCTCTAGTGCCCATGGAACATTCTCCAGAATAGATCACATCCTGGGTCACAAATCAGGTCTCAACTGATACCAAAAGCCTGGGATCATTCCCTGCATATATTTGGACCACAGTGCTTTGAAACTGGAGGAAAGCTGGAAAGAACTCAAATACATGGAGGATAAAGAGCATCCTA
>NW_028004155.1:0-200 GCF_054177405.1 Leptonychotes weddellii | reverse complement strand
GACGTCCCTCAGCGGAGCAGACTTTTAAAAGTTCCGATTTTGTGCTCCGTGGTTCTATCACTTGCCAGAAGCGGCCGACGGAGGCCCCTCCCCCGCCGTCTATCCTCCCGAATATCGCCTCGGATTCACTTCTCCGCACGTCCTACCTTCCAGAAAGTGGTCGCTTTTCTGATGAGAGAGTTGTTGCTCTTCTTTTCTTC
>NW_028004154.1:0-200 GCF_054177405.1 Leptonychotes weddellii | reverse complement strand
TTTTTTTTTTTTTAAAGATTTTATTTATTTATTTGAGACAGAGAGAATGAGAGAGAGAGAGCACATGAGAGGGGGGAGGGTCAGAGGGAGAAGCAGGCTCCCTGCCGAGCAGGGAGCCCGATGCGGGACTCGATCCAGGGACTCCAGGATCATGACCTGAGCCGAAAGCAGTCGCTTAACCAACTGAGCCACCCAGGCGC
>NW_028004153.1:0-200 GCF_054177405.1 Leptonychotes weddellii | reverse complement strand
TTTTTTTTTTTTTAAAGATTTTATTTATTTATTTGAGACAGAGAGAATGAGAGAGAGAGAGCACATGAGAGGGGGGAGGGTCAGAGGGAGAAGCAGGCTCCCCGCCGAGCAGGGAGCCCGATGCGGGACTCGATCCAGGGACTCCAGGATCATGACCTGAGCCGAAGGCAGTCGCTTAACCAACTGAGCCACCCAGGCGC
>NW_028004152.1:0-200 GCF_054177405.1 Leptonychotes weddellii | reverse complement strand
TTTTTTTTTTAAAGATTTTATTTATTTATTTGACAGAGAAAGACACAGCGAGAGAGGGAACACAAGCAGGGGGAGTGGCAGAGGGAGAAGCAGACTCCCCGCCCAGCAGGGAGCCCGATGCGGGACTCGATCCCGGGACTCCAGGATCATGACCTGAGCCGAAGGCAGTCGCTTAACCAACTGAGCCACCCAGGCGCCCT
>NW_028004151.1:0-200 GCF_054177405.1 Leptonychotes weddellii | reverse complement strand
GATAAAGAAGATGTGGTATATATATACAATGGAATATTATGCAGCCATCAAAAGGAATGAGATCTTGCCATTTGCAACGACGTGGATGGAACTGGAGGGTATTATGTTGAGTGAAATAAGTCAAACAGAGAAAGACATGTATCATATGATCTCACTGATATGAGGAATTCTTAATTGCAGGAAACAAACTGAGGGTTGCT
>NW_028004150.1:0-200 GCF_054177405.1 Leptonychotes weddellii | reverse complement strand
GTTTTTTTTTTTTTATTCTTATGTTAATCCCCATACATTACATCATTAGTTTTAGATGAAGTGTTCCATGATTCATTGTTTGTGCATAACACCCAGTGCTCCATGCAGAATGTGCCCTCCTCAATACCCACCACCAGGCTAACCCATCCTCCCACCCCCCTCCCCTCTAGAACCCTGTTTGTTTTTCAGAGTCCATCGTC
>NW_028004149.1:0-200 GCF_054177405.1 Leptonychotes weddellii | reverse complement strand
TTTTTTTTTTTTTTAAGATTTTATTTATTTATTTGAGACAGAGAGAATGAGAGACAGAGAGCATGAGAGGGAGGAGGGTCAGAGGGAGAAGCAGACTCCCCGCCGAGCAGGGAGCCCGATGCGGGACTCGATCCCGGGACTCCAGGATCATGACCTGAGCCGAAGGCAGTCGCTTAACCAACTGAGCCACCCAGGCGCCC
>NW_028004148.1:0-200 GCF_054177405.1 Leptonychotes weddellii | reverse complement strand
TTTTTTTTTTTTTTAAAGATTTTATTTATTTATTTGAGAGAGAGAGAATGAGAGAGAGAGAACACATGAGAGGGGATAGGGTCAGAGGACGAAGCAGACTCCCTGCCGAGCAGGGAGCCCGATGCGGGACTCGATCCAGGGACTCCAGGATCATGACCTGAGCCGAAGGCAGTCGCTTAACCAACTGAGCCACCCAGGCG
>NW_028004147.1:0-200 GCF_054177405.1 Leptonychotes weddellii | reverse complement strand
TGCCTGGGTGGCTCAGTTGGTTAAGCGACTGCCTTCGGCTCAGGTCATGATCCTGGAGTCCCTGGATCGAGTCCCGCATCGGGCTCCCTGCTCGGCAGGGAGTCTGCTTCGTCCTCTGACCCTATCCCCTCTCATGTGTTCTCTCTCTCTCATTCTCTCTCTCTCAAATAAATAAATAAAATCTTTAAAAAAAAAAAAAG
>NW_028004146.1:0-200 GCF_054177405.1 Leptonychotes weddellii | reverse complement strand
TTTTTTTTTTTTTAAAGATTTTATTTATTTATTTGAGAGAGAGAATGAGATAGAGAGAGAAAGCATGAGAGGGGGAAGGTCAGAGAGAGAAGCAGACTCCCCGCCGAGCAGGGAGCCCGATGCGGGACTCGATCCCGGGACTCCAGGATCATGACCTGAGCCGAAGGCAGTCGCTTAACCAACTGAGCCACCCAGGCGCC